>NW_015388408.1:20554-30219 GCF_001527695.2 Protobothrops mucrosquamatus
AAAAAATAAAGTACAATATTCACATAATGTTTGTTGAGTGAATATTTTTCTACAAATCAAATGGTCATTAAAACACATCCAGAATACTGTTAACTAAAGTGCATTCAATTGTTGAAGAGGTCAGGATAGCCACCAACAACAATTCTCATGCCTCCCTGGATTCTCAGATATTTCACACGGAAGCCATTTTAGCAACTCTCAGTGTTGAATATTGACTTAAATTGTTTCATTATTTTAAATGTACTCCACTGATTCAATTCAAAAGAGACAGGTAAAATCTGTTTTTTTTTTCTCTCTCAAATTTTTTTGTGCGTGCAAGTATAAGCAGAGCTGGTGTACAAGTCAAATGAGACTGACTCTGTTCTTAAAGTTTGGACTAAATCTCTAATAGAAAAGAATATGTAAGGCTCAAGGTTGAACTTTTGGAGTCTTTAGTGCTTTCTGAGCTTGGTGGTTTGGACCAAATCTATTGATGAGCATGTTTGGTTTTTTGTAACCAGGGAACAAGGAGATGGCTGAGTGACTGGTAGAACTGCTTGGTTTTTGTGACTCATGAAGCCTCAAGTGCCCACCTCTAGCACTGCATGATTCCAGAGCTCTGGTGCTACCGGAATACACAGACACAGAATCTAGAATGGGAATGTCCACAAACAGCAATGCCACTTGTTTTGGCTGTTTTTAATCTGGCCTTTAGAGGTCACAGCAAGTGCTCAGATAGATCTGGTAGACTTTTTTCTCTTATTTATCAACCTTGCAAAATATGACTATACAGTATACAATAAGGTGCTGAATATAAAGAATGGAACAGACTACCTGAACATGATATGACACATGAGTTTGCAAAGATATAGTCAGTTCTTCTAGCTCAGACATGTCAAACACAAGGCCTGGGGGCCAGATGCGGCTTGTGAAGTGGTTTCATGTGGCCCGCGAAGCCATCCTGGAAACAGTGAGGGAACGGCCCCCTCTGCCTTGGCCCTGGCCCAGGCAGGCCGGGAGCCAATGTACAATTTTGTGGTGGCCATCTACGCTGAAACACATTCAGTCTTAGCTCCACAAGGCCGTCTGGAAACAGCGAGGAACCAGCCCCTGCCGAGTTGGCCCCACCCCCTGGGTGCATGCTGGGGAGGTGTCACCCTTTGTGAGGAATGAAGAAATGCACCATTGCCTGGAAGTGGACAGCAAATGGCCTTTGCCTACTTCAGCTATCCGGCTTGATGGGCTCCAGGGGAGGGGTTTCGGCAGGCACCGGGCGCTCTCCTCACAGCGCCAATAGGCTGAGCTGGGTGGCGCGAATCCAAAAAGAAGCACGAGGCCGCCCAGTTGCCAGCCTGCCCGGTTTTGACAGCAGCGGAGCGCTCTCCTCAGTGCCAAGAGCTGAGCCGGGTGGTGCGAATCTGATGAGAAGTGCAATGCTGCCTAGCCCCCAATCTGCCCAGTTTCAGCAGGCAGCAAGGTGCAAAGCTAATGAGCTTCGCACTGCCTGGCTCAACCTCTTGGCGCTGTGAGGAGAGCACCCCACTGCCTGCCGAAACCAGGCAGGCTGAGGGCTGGGTGGCATTGCACAGGTAATGTTGACTCTCACGCTGTTCATGGCATCCCCTCTCCCAGAGCCCATCAAGCCAGATATGTAAAGTAGATGAGGGCCATGTGCTGGCTACTTCCAGGTGATGGTGCATTTCTTCATTCCTCACAAAGGGTGACACCTCCCCAGCTGCGTTTCTTGCCTGTTTTTCTCCCTCCCTCATCTCAAATATTTTCCCACCACTCTGTACTTAGGAAGGAAGGAAGGAAAGAAGGAAAGAAGGAGAGGGAGGGTCTGAGGGAACTCCTGCCTTAGTCCTGCCCTGCTGCCCTTTCACCATCCCCTTGCCCCTTCCTCCTGGCTTATCCTGGGGGTCTAAGGAAGCTTTGTATACAAAGCCAGATCTATTCCCATGGAGAGGGAATGGGCCTCCCTCTGACTTTGCCGTCGTACCCATCATAAGCAACCTGGCTGTAAGCCGCCCTGAGTCCGCCAGGAGAAGGGCGGGGTATAAATTTAATAAAACCTAAAACCAAACCTAAACCTAAGGAGAGCAAGCACAGCAGCAGCAGCCTTGAGGAAGAGATAAGTGCAGCTGGGTGCCCCCTTGGGGAAGTGGGGTGGGCTTGGTGCCAAGGGTGCTTGAGGGCCAGGCTGGGCATTTGACATCTGCTGCCAAGGGCTCCGGGCAGCCCGCACCACCATCCAGCCCCCCCCCCCACATGGTTGAGAGGAACAGTGAGGCTCCTCCAGTGGACCATGCCTTGGCACTTGCCCTGGTCCCACCCCCTTCTGTCAGAGACCCTCAGATCTGTCCCATTCCTGCCCAGGCTCCCACAGGCACCCTTGACGCGAAAGTAGAGGTGGCTACACCCGCCCAGTAGGCCACACCCACTCCATCCACACCCACCCAGTAGGCCATACCCACCCTGGCCACATCCACCCCCCCAAGGGCAACCACAATGCTGTTGCGGCCTCAATGAAATTGAGTTTGACACCCCTGCCCTAGAGTACGACACAATTGGACAGGGGAAACATTTATCTTTACCTTAATGCTACTAGACTAGAGTTGTTTTGGGACTTTTTGTAGATATCAGTCAGTGGCTGGTTTGATACATAACATTTGAAAAACTTTTGAAAACCATGTTCAATAAAAACTGTAAGGCCAAGATGGTACTTATGGAATCTACAACTATATGTGATTGTACAAGAAAGAGGTATATATGTCTACTGTGCTGTCCACCTCCTTAGTTTAATTTGGAATGATGCAATGTCAGTTTTTCCCCCAGCAATGACATTTTTGTTAAGAGTTGTAGAATGTCTTTATGGTTACTTTGTACACAATATCAGATGAGGGTCACTCTATATATGACATATAAGTCCGAAATTATGCTGAAGGCACTTTGTGCAACAAGAGGGTCCCTGTGTTATGAAATCTATGCCCATTTGTTTCTGCTTTAGTGATACCCACAAGGTGCTGACTGAGGTGATTCTCCTGGGAAAAACAAACAAGTTAACAGAAGCTTGAGTTCTGAAATCCCATGTGGATGCCCAGTTTTTCATTTTGACTGCCGGCAAAATTTTGAAAACTATCAATTACATTTCAACCACAAACTAAAGCAAAGCTACAGGGTTCTCTAGACATCTTTAAAATTTTGCAAGATGTCAATAGTCAACAGGATATTATATTTGACAGCATAGGTCAAGCCTTGGAATATCTCTCAGAAATTTCAAGACTGATATGTGCAATGGGAAAAACAGTTTCATGGTGACCTTTGCCAGATTCAATATCTGCATAGGATCAAATCAAGAGAGGAGGTATTTTTTATGCCCTGGATGTAGCAGTCTTTCACATAAAACATAGATTTGCAAACTCAAATGAAGCAGTTTCTACACTATATGCCCTGCTAATGTTAACTCTGATGTCAACAATTGTTAAGGATTCATACACCGACATATAACTTCCAATTAATAAGCATGATAACAACTTACCAGACAAGCCTCCTAAACAACTGTTCTTATTCAGACAATTACTGAAAATGACAGAGTAACAGAACAACATGGTTGGAAGGGACCTTGAAGGTCTTCTAGTCCAACCCTCTGCTCAAGCAGGAAGCCTGTACCATTTCAGACAGATGGTTGTCCAATCTCTTCTTAAAACAATGTCATCTTAATGACATTGCTAAAAAAAACCCAATTCATGGAAGTTGTTGAACTTAAGAAAATTTCTATCTGCATTGCATGAGTTGTTTTTTGCAGTTGCAAAGATATTTTCTTAAATTTATAAAGCAACCTCATAAAAGTATAAAATAACTGGGCTCAAGTCATTGACCTAGTTGAATGTTTTGTACAAGGCACAGTCACTCTAAAACTGCACCGCATGTATATGCCACATGTATACTCTGGCCAGAAGATTACACAACTCCTATGACAGATCTGGATAGCACTCTATACAATCTAGACCAGGGGTCTACAAACTTGGTCCTTTTATGACTTGTGGACTTCAACTCCTAGAATTCCTCAGCCAGCATACCTGGCTGAGGAATTCTGGAAGTTGAAGTCCACAAGTCATAAAAGGGCCACGTTTGAAGACCTGATCTAGACAGAAAAATGGGAAGGAGAGGGCAAATGACTAGCATCTTTGTGCCATTGTTGGAAAGTCAGAATACACTTTATTTGGGGAATGTGTGAGTGGGTGGGATGATATGTAGAACAGGTTTATCAAATTGTTTTCTATCGAATACGTTGATAGTTCCATTGATGCAGTTCCATGAGAATCTAATCAAAAAGAAAAAAAATGTTTATTTGAACATAACCAACTTTCTATCACTAGAGATTGTTTTCTTGATCAGGACTTCCATAGTCTGGAAAGTTTGAAAACCTCTGCTCTAAAACCATAAAAGATCCTTTGTTTGGTCAATATCTATGCACATTCAGGATGTGGTGGCACAGTGGTTAAAAGCCAGTAGTCTACTGCCAGAGTTTGATCCTTACCAGCTCAAGGTTGACTCAGCCTTCCATCCTTCCAAGGTTGGTAAAATGAAGACCTAGATTGTTGGAGGAAATATGCTGCTACAAACCTGCTTAGAGAATGCTGTAAAGTACTATGAAGTGGTATATAGGTTTAAGTGCTATTGCTATTGCTATCACTATTTGGCACACTAAGAAGATGATAATAAAGAGAGTTTCAGTTGGGCAAATCTATTTGGTGTAAAACATTATTTCAGATTCCAAGTTGTTTAGGATCTGAAATGTCAGAGCTAAAAACTGTAGGGCTATAATCAAAGAATCTGAGATCATACAATGCTGTTATCTAAATATTGCACTTTAGTAAGGCTGAAAAAGCTTGCTATATAAATATGAGAGCATAAAATGTGATGTTTAATCTCTGGTGTTGCCATGAGTATAGCTAACTTCCTAGATTCCTTCAGTAGCTGATCATTTTTTTAAAGAACGTATTTCACATCAACAATAAAATAGCACATCTGAGCGTGTCCTTGAATCTTTTACCACTATGATCATGAGTGTGTGGTTTGTATTGTTGTGAAGAATTTATTGCCATGCTCAGGGCAAATCATTAACATTAAGACTCAGATCTGTGAATGTGGTGGTTTAGCAGCACAACTAAAATGCAGCAGATCTTTGATGCAACACTTTGTCAGCAGCTAGAAAGACCCAATTACAAGAATCCTAAAAGAAACCTTTGTGGTACATTCCTAACATTTGAAATGTTTTTGCATCTATGCTTATGGAACTTTGTAATAAAAGGGATGGAGGATTAAGCTATATTTTGAGTTTATAAAACAGTGTGTGTTCACAACACTAGACTAAAATGGGTTGGCAATTATATGGTTCAGCATTTGTAGAAATCGAGGCATTGTATTAAAATTGTGTGTACTAGACCATACTAAATGCTGAATTTATTTAGGGAGAACATGCTATAAGGATAGTAACAGTGGCTTATTAAACTTCACTTAGGATTTAGCATGCTGTATGAACCCAGCCATTATTTAATATTGGATTTCCTGGATATTTGCATCATTGTGGTACTGATTTTCAGGCACTCTAAGGACAGTTAATAAAACTATCAGTATCACTAAAACCTTTCTTACTTTGAATGAATTATTCTCTAGGCTTTGGTTTTTCCAAATGTACTTTTCAACCCTCACTGTTACCTGTATTGAGAACATTGGTTTGGCCATGTTTTAGTCTTATAAAAATTAGCAGGGAAATAAAAATACAGATATAGATAGCCCTTGTTTAGCAACCATTTGTTAAGTGAAGAGGTCACTAAGTAAAAACATCACTGTGCTTATGATCTTATCTCAGCTTTCCTTTGCTTTACAGACCTGCAAAGGTATAAAATATGAGGATCGATTGCAAAGTTATTTTTTAATCACTATTGTAATTGTGAACAGTTGCTAAATGAGTCTGCAAATGAAAACAATGCTTAAGAGATTTTGGTTGAGTTGTTCTGCATAGACATTTATTCCCGAGTTAAGTAAGAATTTTTCATATATTCATTGTCCATATGCTGTAGTGGGAGAGAGAAAGGGCTCTCAAAAACAACAAGCCCAAACTTAATCTAATTACAGACAGGATAACTGATTTCTCATGGATATGATGATTATATAGCTCTCTTCAGATCTTTCTATGAAGTTTCACTGGAGAGAAGCCACACTTATGCAAAAAAGTGAAATATCATCTATTGGATTCTCTGTAGGCCAACCTACGTATCTAGCTAGATTTGTTCATTTGGTAAAGCACTCTATTCTCCATCATATCCTTTATAAATAAAGCATCAATTATGTTATAATAATGATCATTAAAGAAACATAACACTTTTTCTAGTGCTGACATTAAATGATCTGCTTCTTGATAGCAGATTCTGTGATTAGTTTTATGTTGTTTTTTTCTCTCACTAGTATTTTACACTGAAATGAAAAATGTACTGTATAATACATACGCGTTTATTATTACACTTTACCATAAAAAGAATGTGGCTATAGATGTAGATTTTATGGTGTGAGATAAATTTGGAGTAACTGTTTTAAAACTTATCTACCCTTATCCTGAACCCCTTTATATACCATAGATAACAGTTTTTTAGGCAAAACTGATTAGATTTCCTGTTTCAAATACAAATTCTGCAGGCTGCAAACTGGTAGATAGATGATTTAGACAACATAATTTGTTTATGTGTTCATTCTAATCAAAATCGGTAATTTATATCGTATCATAATTTTTATAAATTAATAATATCAATGAATTTCTGATAGAATAACAATAACAATAACAATAATAAAAAGTTGGAAGGGACCTTGGAAATCATCTAGTCCAACCCCCTGTTCAGGCAGGAAACCCTATACCATTTCAGATAAATGGCTGTCCAGTCTCTTCTTAAAAACTTTCAGTGT
This sequence comes from Protobothrops mucrosquamatus, assembly GCF_001527695.2. NCBI lineage: Eukaryota > Metazoa > Chordata > Lepidosauria > Squamata > Viperidae > Protobothrops > Protobothrops mucrosquamatus. Next base: position 27,497 of record NW_015388408.1, read on the forward strand.
TGGAGCATTCACCGCTTCTGGAGGCAGGTTGTTCCACTGGTTAATTGTTCTAACTGTCAGGAAGTTTCTCCTTAGTTCTAGGCTGCTTCTCGTCTTGATTAGTTTCCATCCGTTGCTTCTTGTACTGCCTTCAGGCGCTTTGGAGAATAGCTTGATTCCCTTTTCTTTGTGGCAGCCCCTGAGATATTGGAACACTGCTATCCTGTCACACCTCGTCCTTCTCTTCATTAGACTAGACACACTGAATTCCGGCAACCGTTCCTTATATGTTTTAGCCTCCAGTCCCCTGATCATCTTTGTTGCTCTTCTCTGTACTCTTTCTAGAGTCTCAACATCTTTTTTACATCATGGTGACCAAAACTGGATGCAGTAGTCCAAGTGTGGCCTTACCGAGGCATTGTATAGTGGTATTAATACTTCATGTGATGTTGATTCTATCCCTCTGTTAATGCAGCCTAACACTGTGTTGGCTTTTTTGGCACTTTTCTTGCTTAGGAAACTTTGATCTTTTGCTGAGCCATTAGGATGCTCTAGGCTAGGCTGCGGTTATATGTTGTCCAGGGACTTTATGGGATGATTGATTTGTAAGCGATCATACATTTTATTTGTCATATGTTTTTGATTTCTATTTACTTTATAGTTTGTGCAGAAATATATTACTATATTTCAAACAGCATTAAGTATGGGACTAAGGTGATATATTCATTTGGAAATAGCTACCTGATTAAAAATTCAGGACTCCCCAAAACAACTTTATATCATATAATCAAATCATAATTGATAGATGCTTTACCCATGAAAGACCTTAGATTTAGGGTTAGGTTTCTTTGTTTAGCTTTGTTTCAAAGACAAATCTGAGAGATGAACCTCACAGTAATAAAAAAAGGGAAATCTGGAACCCTTGCAAGGGAAAGCGTCACATGTATTTGTGCATTTACTATCTTTTTTTTAAAGTTAACTTAGATTGTTATTCATATATTCCTGTGATGGGCAATTCCCACTCAGTGTGGAAAAGGTAATAGTGGGGTGTTAAGAAGACACATTGCCTAATTAAGGGTATTCAGCTACATAGCTTGCTGTGAATAGAGTAACCTTTCTGAGAGAGAAAAAAGGCCCATTATATACACATCAGTGAAGGAAAAGAATAATAGATGTTTAAGTACAAAATCCTGCATTACTCCAATAAAAATCTGCATTTAATCAAGTCATTTCAGCAGACAATTTGATCACAAAGATGCTGGTGCTTCCACTCATACATTATCTTTTTATATGTACTTTTCCTCATAAGACTCATTTCTTGTTCTTCGGGAATGGTGCTCTATTTAAGAAATGCTTTCTAAGAGCAGAATGGAGCTGTCAGAGGAGAGTAGAAAGAACAGGCAGTTCACAACTGGCTTGTATAGTGAAAAAACAAACTCATAGCATTCCCAACCAGCACAGTCAATCTACTGCCCATGCACTACAGAGACATATTGCATCCACAATGTTTCTAGCGGTTTCTGCATGTCTTAATATATAATGTGGTTTATTGGATTTTGATTTAGCATAATGTGTAAGCCCAGCGATTATGATTTGTAAACCACAGCATATGGATTTAGGGTAGGTCAGAAATAATTTGGTATGACTTGTTCAACAAACTGTTGTTGAAACAAACCATGAATCTCTGTGGTGTACAGAATTAATATGTGTCCATCCAGTTCACCACTGTCTGCTTTAGCTGGCAATAGCTGGCCAGCAAATATGCAGAAATCCTTTGCATTACTGTACAGTATTTTGCTTTTTTTTTTTTTGAAGAGGACTTGCTTATTGAACTGGAATGCCAAATGTGCAAATCACAACTGTGCTGCATAGCTCTTTGCAAACAGAAGCATCAAGTCTACTTGTTCCCTTAGTCATATTATACTCCAGACTCTCTGAAGAACTTCTCCACTTAATCCTGCTAATTTTAGAATTCCAGACAGTGAAGAATATCAGCTTATCTGTGGCCTTATCTGTGTACATAATATAAAAAGTATGCTCTGTACAAGGCTTTACAGTCAGTTCCCCCATCTGGTATCCTCCATGCGTGATAGGACTATAATTCCCATATTTCTAATCAGAACCATCATTGCAGAATGCTTAATTGGAAAAGTTTTTCACTGAGGTCTAAATCTGATTCTTCATTGCTCTAATACTTTTTTGTCCATTGCATCATTCTGCTTTTCTTCTCTTGCTTGTAAACTTGAAACCAGAACTTGGCAAGGAAAAACATAGATAAACTAATCCACCTAGCAAACCAGTAAGAAGCAGTCTATATGACTTTCAATATACTCAATTTGGATGTATTTCATTGTATTGTATAAACCCAGCCATGATGGTTTGTCAATCCTAATATATTATTTAGTTTTTTGTTTAACTCCAGATAACTGTGTTTTGCTTAACAAACCATATTTAAACCACATGACAGCTTACAATTGTCTATGCATGGACCAAATCATTGTTTTTATGTATTTATTTATTGATTCTTATTTCACAGATTTAAAGAACACCTTTCTCCAACCAATGCTGGATGCTTTGTTTAATACAAAACTGAAAAAATAACAAAACAGAAAATAAATGCACATTAAATGTGCCTTTATTAATTGTTGAACAACCTGCCTCCAGAACCTGTGAATGCTCTACACTGGAAGTTTTTAAGAAGAGACTGGACAACCATTTGTCTGAAATGGTATAGGGTTTCCTAC
>NW_015388408.1:30737-59629 GCF_001527695.2 Protobothrops mucrosquamatus
TTCTTCTTCTTCTTCTTCTTCTTCTTCTTCTTCTTCTTCTTCTTCTTCTTCTTCTTCTTCTTCTTCTTCTTCTTCTTCTTCTTCTTCTTCTTCTTCTTCTTCTTCTTCTTCTTCTTCTTCTTCTTCTTCTTCTTCTTCTTCTTCTTATTCTTATTATTATTATTATTATTATTATTATTATTATTATTATTATTATTATATAACATATTAAATATTATGAAAATATATATGAAGTGATACAGAAGTCTTAAATGGGCTCAGCTACCCACATGCCCAAGGTCTGGGAGATTAGTCAAGTTTTCAGTGCCTTTTGGAACCTCACCAAGGTGGCAGGTGCTGTGACGGAGAATGTGCATCATTATCTATAGGCATCATTCTAATAGGTGTCATTGTTTAATTGGGGAGAGCCAAAGCGTGTGGGCTCAGTGTGTCATGCTCATTACAGCCCAGGAACCTGCATTCTGGAGCAGTTGTAGCTTCCAAGTGATCTTCAAGGCAATATGATGAAATTTGCACCTGCAGCAATGGGGGGGGGGGGGAGAGGGAGGATTTTGCCAACTGAGACGTTTGCCCAACTGAGACCTAGAACAAAAGACTGTGAAGTCCCTGTCTGAATGGTGGTGGTGGTGGGGAGAAAGAGGTGGAAAGAGATTCAGGGTAACCACGTTGCAGAATCTGTCTGGAACTACAGGTAAGACTTCTTCTTACACTTTCTATTAAGTGTAAGCAACTAAAGGACAGGATTCAAATGGACCTCTTTGTCTTGATTCTGGGCTTGAGCCTGAGGCAGCCTCATGCAGAATGCATTGCAATATATAGTCCCTTGTGAGATGTGAGGGGCATGTGATGGTTTGAAGGACCTCCTGATTCAAGAATGGATTCAACTAGCAAACCAATTTTGCCCGTGAAAACGTCATCTTGCCACCTGCTCTTGTGCAGGAAATGTCAGTCCAGACTATGCACCAATCTTAAAAGGAGAAATGCTAAACATCATATCTGTGGCCACAGTGAGCTATTATGCAGCTCTTATGTATTTTAACTGGAGATTATGTAAAAAGGCTGTACTGCTGCACTGTACTCCTTACTCCAGATTGGAGAACCGGTCTCCAACTGTTGCTGGACTACACATCCCATAGTTTGTTTTTATTGGTAGTTGTTGCTAGCAGCAGTGGGAGTGGAATTCCAACAAGATTGGCAAATTGGTCAGTAAATGCCAAATGCAGCTACTTAAAAAAAATGCTTAAGAACCTTTTTGCTGCTACATAATTAGAAACAAGAAAATAATGTTTTATTCACTCATCAGTAACTTAACAAGCTCGCTTTATCTTTGATACCTCCAAAAAAATTTAGGCAATCTAGCTCTGAGTCACACTGTTTGATATTAGGAAATATAATATTTCCCTGTTCTGGGTGTGCTTTTTCTGTTTATAAGGAAAATGAACAATAGTGCAGCTTATTCATCATCAGCTCTAAACAGTGAAAGACGTTACTTTCTAGCAATGCCCTATTTAAATCAGAGCTTTGAAACCGGGAGATCAAGCTGAGCAGTTTTGTTTCAATTAAGTAGAATAGGTATGTATACAGTAGCTTTGGAAGAAAATAAAAGGGGTTTATGGCAAGAAAAAAGGAACATAACATAACATTGAGGAGGGAGTCCCTGGAAACAGAACAGGAAGTTATTTCACCAATTACCTTGTTCACAGGACTTTTTTTTTTAAAGGTCATGATTTATCTGTTTGAACACTCAACAGCCCAAAGAACAATGTTAAATTCCTGCAGCTGTCTCTTGAAAGCTCTCCCAGTGGTATAAGACAGCCATCAACCCAATTAAGGTAGATTTACTGTTGTTTTGCATTGCTGAAACAGCAAAGTAGCAGGAATCCACTCCTGCAAAGGACCCTTTCCATGATAATCAAGACGATTCATAAAAATATGAATTCTGAATATTTATTTCCATCCCTACTACACCTGGGCAAGAGGATAGCAGTAGGCAGGGCTGTTTGGATCCTTTAGAGTTCATTGGCAGGATATGGCTGCCTATATGAAGTTGGTGTTTCATTTGAAGCTGAGATAATTTACATAGCCGTATATTTATCTTGATAGCCTATTGCATAATGTTATAGAAGACAATGCTTGATATATAACAAAGTGATAACAAGCTAGTGATGGCTGTGCATTTTTTGCAAATAGCTAACTGTTGTCGCTTTTCTGCTTAAGCCAATGTATTTGTTATCTGGGTTTTACAGCTGAGCTGGTTTGGATTAATGATTCTCAACAGCATTTTTTCAGTGGTCCTGGGAGGAACCAAAGCTTTCTGGAGCAAGACCTTCAGACAGTAATACATTTCTTCTGAATTGTTTCTTTGTTCTTTAGTTACTTCATTTCACCTTTCTTTGGGCTCTTGCCTGCTCATATTTGTGACATAAATAATAGTCCCTAGCCACCTTGTCTTTTAATAGGTTTTTTCTTCAATTACCCAGGGACTGTTCCTTTCATGTTAGGTATCCATAATATATAAATATTAGCTTTATTATTAGTGCTCCTAGTGAACAGCCTGGTATTTGTGGTTCATCTGGTTCAAAATATTCTCAGCAATTTTCTCCAGAACCATTTGCAAAGGAATCAAATGTTCTTTGTTCAACCTTTCTTGCAACGATGTGTTACAACTAGGAAATCATGGTCCCGAGAATGCATACTTTTGTTATCAATGTGATGTTCCTGCACTTTAATATTTAGTCTAGATCTGTTGCAGTCTTTCTTCCCAATAACAGATGCCTCTTTCTTTCACATTCCTGTGAATTTTTGATCCAAGGCAAATATAGCCTGTTACTGCTTTTTCATCTAAGAACTTGCAAATTGAATGCTCATTCCCCAACTTGTATAGTTAAAAAGCTGCAAATTGGCTTCCAGCCTGCAAGGTAATGGAAAAATCAAGTGTGAGAGGATAGGCACAAGTGTCAAAGAGAAACGGAGAGCTGAGCCTTAAGGTGTCTGAAAAAGGTTTGCTGCCTGCCCCCAAAGAGCATTGGTCCCAGGTTCTTTGTCAATGATGCTGAAAACGAAGTGATGCAATTGTGCTTTATGCCTGACCTTTTAGTGTCAGAAATTCTGGTCCCAATTGCTGTTGTAAGTTGAGGTTTATTGTAATACTCCTACGATTGACAATAAGTTACGACCATGGCATTTATTCATTTATGGTGAACCCATGAATGGAATATTTACTTTTTAAGCCCCAGTGAATATGTTTGAATCTGATTCATCCAAGAGCCTTTATTTGGAACTGTGTTGTTATAACTGTGGTCAGCTGAATCATGGTTTACCAACTCAAGCCAAGAACCTCCTAATCTGACTAGATTCACATAATGTAGTAGTACCCAGAAAATAACATCTCAGAACAACTTTATTACAGTATTGCCTTTTAATTTTAACACATTCAAATTTTATAAAAAGATTTAAAGCTGATGGAACATCAGGGATGTATCTATCAGTCTGAAGATGAGCTAGTTTGGAAGTATTTGCCCTCATTCAGCAAGGATGTCTGCACTGAGAAAACCTTCATAAATATATAGGTTTGTTTGGAGTCCTCGGTGCTCTCTGAGATTGATTGTTTGCTTGTAGGTGTTTCAATGATCAGAACCAAAAAGCAAAAAAAAGGAATGTGATGTAATTGTTTCACTCTGCTTATATATATAATTTTATTAAATAATTTTATATAGATAAAAGATAAACATGAAAAATATAAAAAGCTAGGAAAAAAGATAAAAAGTTCAAAAAGTTATAATTGGTTAAAAAAGATAAAGAAGCAGCTTCTGACTATGCAGCAGCTATGAACAAATTTATTATCCATCTTTCCTCTTTAAGATCCTTTCAATTCCATATTTTTCAATCAGCAAATCCAGAAATCGCCACTTCACTCTTTTCCATTTTCAGCAAAAAGTCCATAAAAGGTTTCCAGTCTTTTATAAAAGTAGTTATTGCTTTATCCCTGACCAGGTAAGTCAGTTTTGCCATTTTTTGTTAATTCTGTCATTTTTACAATCTACTCCTCCATTGTGGGTATTTGTGCATATAATAATCTTGCTGCAGTTTTGCCATTAATAAAATCAATCTTCTATAAGTCTTTTGTAATTGAGTATCCATAAGCCCCAGTAAGAAAGGTTTTGGTTTCATCTCAGTATTAATCTATACAACTCTTTGTATCATCAAATGTTTCCAAACTTTTTTTTTGTTTTGCTTTTTCACAAGTCCACCATGCATGGTAAAACACCCCTTCATTTCCAGCATTGACCAGATGTACTAAATTATCTTAGATAATTTCTTTAGTGTCACATACCCATGGTACATCATTTTAAATAATATTCTCTCTTAATTTATAACACGATGCAAATATCAATCCTTTTATGCACATTCCTTCCCACGGATCCATCTGTATGTTATAATGAAGTTCTTAGCCCAGTTTATAATGCAATCTTTAACTTATTATTTTTCCATTTCACATCTCAACAAAAGTTTATACATTTTTGCCATCCTACGTTCACCCTATGTACATAATGATTTATGTACACTTTGCTTTTGGAACCAGGGTTGTTCTTTGTTTCATGAAGCATTTTTAAAAGATGCTTCATCTGAATCTTTAACAAAGCAAAGCAGCCCTTATAAAATACAAAGAATAAGGGCAGGGAAATGATGTCTTTATCAGTCCAATTAACATTTAGAATTTAGAAATGGCAGAAGTGGGAAAATCAGTGCTAGATTATTTAATTTTTTAAGATATCATTATTTCATATGGCTTCTACTCATATTAAGGTACCCTCAAACTGGAATTTGAAGAATGTTACATAAAGACCCTGTACTCATGATTTCCCAATATGTCCTTTCAACCTGTCCAGGTTCCTGCCCTCTTGGAGTTTTTTTTTAAACAAATATTCTTTTTATTTAAATGCTTCAAAAATCAATTCCCTGTTTCCATTCACAAGCAGCCACTATGATTGTTGGATCTTATTAAATCAAGGATTCAGATGAAGTCTAATGCATTTGAGTGAGGGTGAAGTATCACAAGAGCAGAAATAAATTAAGTTGTCTTTTTTAGGTAGTAGTAGCATCGTGTTTATTATATTTTTGAAGTGAAGGTGCAATCTGTGCTTTATGGCCATTTTTTGTTTAAAAAAGTATTAATGTACAGTTCTATGGGATTTCGTGCTCTCTTCCATGCAAAATAAGTGCTGTAGTCAAATAATAATTTATGACAGCATAAATATATTAGCATTCCTAAATTAACTAGCCATGTGGCAGAAGGCCCTCATTCTGCATACTGCTTAGTTTTAACACAAGTGTTGTGGATGGTATAGGTCAACTTATCACCTGAAATTTGGACCACTCTGGTCCATGTGGCCTCATGACAGGTTCTGAATTCCTAGCTGTGCCCATAAACAATGGGGGTGGGGTTCACTGAGTGAGTCTGACTCTGAGAGTAATTTTATAGAGGTGAATGTTAGTGCTCAGTTGCTATGTGTTATTTTTGAGGTTGATATTTTAAAGTGGGTTTTAAATTTGTTTAGGCCACTAGCATTGTTTTGATTTGGGAGGCTATATAAATTGAATAAACAAACTGTGTTTGTTTTCTTCTCATCTCATATATATATTTCCATTATTTTCCTTCTGCACATGAAAATATGCACACACATGTAAGTAAGCACATCATTTCATGCATCTGATGAAACCAATTCCAAACTAAGAAAATTCATAACTTCATACTAAGGTATCTTCCTTAAGGTACCTCAATACTCTTTTCCCTTTCAGAACGCCATGGTTATTTGTCAAAATGGATACCTTAAAGTACTTTAGCAAAATGCATTACTTCTCCTTATTTGTCATTTGTCTTGTACTACTTTTTCTTTCTCTGTGGGCATTGAGGATATTTCCCCCTTTTTTCAGATGTAGCAGGAATCCCAATGTTATGTCTTCCATGGATATCCATTTACCTAGTGCTTGTTAGAAATGAACAATTTATTGGATTCCATGCCACTAAACTGCTTGTGGTCCTGTAGAAGTCATCTGCATTATTTTAACTCCTCTTTGTCTCTCTACCATGTTCCCTATTTCAAAACCTGGCATATTTCTTACTCTGCTGTAGGTAAAAATAATGGTGTTTTTGATTCTGAAACTACCTGTTTTTCAGGGGTTGAGAAGAAAAGAGGCAAAAGAACAAGGTAGAATAAAGAAAATGGGGCTGGTATAGAGGCTTCTTTTCATTGAGCATGACTATTAGGTGAACTCACAATAAATATAAAGATTAAGATGGTGCTCAGAAGTACCTTTATGTCCACATCCTCCTGCATTTCCAAAATTTTATTCTCTAGTCATACCTGTTATTTGTTTTTATTTGGGGGGAAAGATAGTGTCTGGAAATTGTTTGGAGTGTTATCCTGGTATGGGGATAATAAAATCAAAATCAGAACCTGAGAACTAGGTCCATTATAACAACACAGCTCAACCCCCTTCAGACAGAGAAATACAAGTTTGCCTGATTGTAAAGAAATCTGGGATTTCTTTCCAGGACTCCTCTCCAACCAGAAAGGATGAGTGGATGAGTGATGGAAATAAACAGAGAGAGAGAGAGAGAAATAAGCTTTTAGGTGATAGCTCTAATTATAATTTGTTTAGTATTGCAATCAAAGTAGCTTGACAAAAATGGTGTCTTGAATTTATGCCTGCTTGTCTTTGTATATGAATAACAGACTGGCTGAAGCCCAAGAGTAAAACCAGAAGCTTCCTGTTATAGGAAGAAATATAATGTTCGGTTTCTAGACCCAGACAATAGCAACCAGCATACTTGCAACTTTGTTGACTGTGGACCAAGTCACCAGCATCTTTTTCCAGTATTCCAGCATCCAAGTGGCTCAGATGGACTAATTATTCCAAGCAGCAAACCCATTAGCAGAGCAGATGAGCCAGAATAGGCCTCTGCTGCTGCAGCATCACTTCTTGGTAAAGAGCGTGATGCCATAGCAACAACAATTGTAGCTATTCACCCAGGCCTTGCCTGACAAGTATGATGGAAATTCTGGAGTGTTTATGACTTTCATCACTCAATGCAAATTATACATCTCCATAAGTCTGGGCATTTTTTTCATAAATAGCTCCAGGGTAGAATTTATGGTTGGTTGTTTGACCGGAGGAACTGTATCACTTTACATTGGTCCCTGTTCTGCAACTGAACATTTCTGACACAGATAATTACACAAACTTCATAGTTAGTCTGAGGACTGCTTGTTGATGATTTTGCCAAGTGGATGACAGCTAATCATGAGATCCAGCATTTACAACACTGTAAACACTGAGTCAGCATATATGGCTGACTATCATTTGCAAAAGATGTGGGCTAAAACAAACTAACCATAGCCAGCCAGTTTAAAGAGGACCCTTTTTCTGAAATATAGGACAAACTAATTCAATAGGATGGAACATGAGGAACTATGACAGTATATCTTCTCCTAACCCATGATTGGTCATCAGACACTTGAATGCCAAGCCCATCGATTTGAGAGCCAGAAAGCTCTGCTGTTGACCAGCAAATGCAAACACCATTTGGGTTTACATTATAGAGGGTTCTGTAATTTTTCCCAGGATTGCCTTATTAACTTCTATTTCAAGCAATTGCTTACAGCTGTCATTTTGAAAAATTGAGGCATTTTTCCAAGCTGTTGCTCTAAATGTCCCAGAATCATCTTATTGGGAAACGAGACAGTTTCCTATCCCCCATTCTAAAAAAATGAGCTTGGATGGGAGCATCTGAAAATTAAGTGGGATTATGATGCTGAACACTGACATTTGATTAGTCCAGTTCTTCTTCACACCCAGATTGATTTTATAAGGTACTTTTAGGCATTTATTTATCATCAATTTATATAGCTGTCCATCTCAGTAAGTGGCTTTGGGCAGCAAACAAAATTAAAAGCAATTACAAATACAAAAATTAAAATACATAGTAGCTCAGGAAGATATCAAATCAACAGTCACTAAAAACTAGAAGAGAGACTTCACACACTTGGAGCCCCCAAGTCCAGGCCTTTAGTATCTTACAAAAGGCCAGCAGGATCGAAATCATCTTAATTTCCAAAGGGAAAATATTTTTAAGGCTGTTACTGCAAAAAAGGCATACCTCCTTTCTTAATGGACTCTTCATAGATTCTTCCCTGTGTGCTCAGGCCCATACAGTCTTTAAAGCCCCATTAAGAGTTCCTGTGATCTGTGCTAATTTCTGACTGCAGTTCCTCCTTTCACCCTCTATGACCATCAATAATCTTGCTATTTTTTTCTGGTTTCCTATTTGCATTTTCCTATACTATTGGGGTCAGATTGGCTTGAGAGCCACAGTCCATTTATTCAGTGGGACCAATTTGATTCACTCCTTCCAAAACCTGACAATCTCTCCTTTTCTTCTTGAAGTTCATCAGGCCAAATGTCTGGATTGCTATCCAAACTGTCAAATCTCCACGTTCCCCAACTTCTACAACTTGTAGTCATACACATTTGAACATCCTGATTCTCTTAATATTCTGGTTTTTGCAACTATCAGTTCCTTAGATACTGAAGAGAAAGGAACAAGGATTGGGGAATGTTGTGGGTCCCTCCTTCCTGAAGTTGCAAAGGAAATTTTTGGACAGAAGAGAATAAGTGAAGAAAACAAAAGAAAAATGTCCCTCTTGCCTATTCTTTGTTCTTAGGAGTAGATGAATACTTTTTCAGTCCAAAAGCTGTGGGAAAGAATTCAGGATTGAGGGTAGTTATGAGTGATGCTCTACTTGAGATGGAAGATTTGCTCTTGCTGTCTCTTTGAAGAACAGATGAAAATTCCCTTTCTCTATATGCCCTCACTTATCTTTAAGAGGATGTTTTTTGGAATGGGGAAATTTGCTCAACAGGATGCACCAGGATGCACTGGAGTTTTGCTTTCTGGAGAAGATTGTGATTTCTTGTCCCACCTTATTTCCTTTGGGTGGAAGGAGAGAGGAGATAATCACAAGTCAACACAGATATAGAACCCCCATGTCTAAGAGTATGTAGAAGTCTAAAGTTCCTGGCATTTCCATGGCCAAGAGAGAGGTATAAGAAGGCAATAGAGAAAGAGGTAATGTGAATGATAGAAGGCCATGGTCAGATTCAAAGGGCAAAAATCAGACAGTTTCAGTACTATAACTATGCGCAGGGGTCAATTACCTCTTCTCTTCATAGTTCTTTAGGAGAAAGAAACAGAAGATCTGAACCTTGGGACTATGTATGCATGTATCAGTTTATTGTTGAATTGTTAGTTTTTGTGATAACTAGAACTTTTATGGTTTTTATAAAAAAAAGTTAGGTTCTCTAAGAGCAGTATCCTTGTATACTTGTTTGCTAGACTTGGTTTTAAAATAACACTGTTGGTGTCTTAAGTATATGCCATCATGATTCCACAGAAACCTAACTAATTTCTTGGTTTTTGTAGTCCTTTTTTCTTCCTTTTCTTCCTTTTCTTCTTTTACTTTTATTAGTTTGTTACTTTTTACATTCGTTGTGTGCATATATAAAATGTAAATTATGAGAGAGAGAGAGAGAGAGAGAGAGAGAGAGAGAGAGAGAGAGAAGGAGCAACAAGACTAACTTGGTAATTGGTGACAACTGGGAAACAGTGTGAGTGCTGCAACCTTGGATTTACACTATCAATGAGCTTAAGGATATTGTGACTGCATTCACACACATACTAAGCTTGCATAGTTTTATCCTTGGTTGTTTTTCTTTTGGCTTAGCATCTTTGTGTGACCCCCAAAACATGTTCAGTAAAAAATATATGTACATTGTGAATGTAGCCAGTAAAGTAAAACAAAAAGACAGCCTTTGGGGCTTAACTGGGAAGAAAAATGGTATAAGAGCTCCAGGGAATATTATAGAAAATGAAGCATTTCATGGGATGAGAGTCAGTATGTATATGCTTTTGTATTGTGTGGCCAATTTCAGGATAACTTTGTCCATATCTGCAAAATGATATATAGCCATAATGCTTTTGAGTATATTCAAGGGCAGACATTTTGTGATGTTAGTAAAAAAAATTCCAGATATGTCTAACAGCTAAGAAAGACTTGAAATTCAGCTTCGGAGAGACAACACAGAGTTGTGACTCATGTTTTGCACATACGATGGAACATTTAACAGCTGTTTTGCCATTGGCATAAAACTGTTTGGGCAGCTAAAAGCCTTAAGCGCAAAAGGCACTGAATAATTAGTCAAGTAGGAGATACATTTGAAGTCTCTGGACATTTTAACAATGCCATGAATTAGGTAATTTTCTGGAGACATATAAATCCAGCATAAAAAACAGAAAAAAAACGTAATTATTGTGCTAAATGATAAATGATATGGGCATCATCCAGATGATCAGTAAATTGTGTACAAATGGGACATTCAGAGGCACTAAACTGTCATTCACAAAGCATTGAACAAACCCTCATTGTACTTGTAATTCCTACACTGAAGATAGGAACTATTCTGGACTGATTAGTTCCTAGACATGATACTGCTAAACCAAATGCAGAAAAAAGAGCACCAATGATACATTGCTAAAGTAACAAAATGTATATCTTTTCTGATGGGAAAGAATTTGCTGCATGTCTGGATGGCAATAAAATGACCAATAAAATGACACAGCCATTATTTTAATATATACTACTCTCAGAATTATACCTTTTTTGGGGAAAAAAATCCTTCCAGTAAATAACCTCTGAACCAGAATCAGGAAAAGGCTAAAGTCATCTGGTGTTTTCCTTCCTCAGATGTATCTGTAAGACTCATAAGCAATGTACTAGCAAGATAGTACTATTTCTAGGATGTGAAACTGATGAGCTTACAAAAGACAGAAGTTAGAAAGAACAGAAAGAGAAAGTTTGAAAGTAAATAACTTTTAATAACTCACTAGAAAAAAATAAAAAATGAGATACATACTTTTGGTAGATCATATACAGAGCATTAATCTGGTATTTTAAATGTTATTTCTTATGCATCTGCTTACTGTCCTTCTAGTTTTGCTTGTATATTAATCTAATATCATCCATGGACTTCAAAATCAGAACTTTATGCATTCAGAACAGTATTCTGAAAGTAGGAAATATAATATGCAAACATTACTATCTTTTTCTAAATACTGATAGAAATGTAAACCTTCAGAAGACTTATTCAGGTGTTTCAAAAAGGAGAGAACTGCAGAGCAGACACGGGATAGCCCATTTTAAATCCAATAATAGATGTTGTAACAGATTATCCATGGTTCTGCTGTAGCACTGATGTAACATTTCAAAGTAGGGGGATCAATCATTTGGGTCTTACCTGGCCTGGGAAAATCATATCCATGCTGCTATATCCCTAGCCTGGGAAAATCATATCCATGCTGCTATAATTTTATTTTTGTACTTCAGGTTATTTATTGATATTTTATTATTGCAACCATGTAAATAGAAAGATTTGTTTTGAATGGAAAAGTTTGATTTGTTTGAAAAAATGTGTATACATCTCTGTGTGTATGCTTATATCTACATTTCTCATTAACTTACTATAAGAAACCAATTATTTTCTTCCTTAAAAATATAAAATTTCAATGGAACAGACGTGTGTTTTCAATTCTGAATGTACTCAGGTACATTGTTCAGGTATTAGATATATTCCTAAATTAAGTGTACATTTATTTGCAAAAACAAGTTAGCTTCTCTGTAATCAAATTGACACTTACAGGGCTGACCTGAAGGTTCTCTTAAAGATATACCTTATAATCCCTGAGATAGTATCCAAAGTCTAAAAATCTGTGTAGGATCTCCAGTGTTGGATTCCATATCTTACTTTCTACTAGCTTTTGAAAATGCAGATTAGGATATGAGGGGCAAAGAGCTTCTATAACTTGAGATACTTAATTTCCTGTTATGTCACCAAACGCCAAAGTGGGCTTGAGAGCTGTAATTCCTTTTCTATAATTGCCCCAACTCGCCTGGTTAATAATGACTGGTGTGTCAATTATGGCATGGGTCTCTTAGAAAGGTCTGTAGTGGCTAATGCTACAAACACATCTAGAGATCTCTAAAGTGAGGGCAGAAAATATTGCCATTTGTTTAAAGATTATGGTAACAGCACTTTCCATATGAAACTGAAGAATGCAATTAATTTGACATTTGGCACTGAAATAAGTGAAAAGCTTTGAAATCAATTACAAGCAGGCTACATGAAAGTCATATGAGACGAGTTTTCAGCTGCCTTGGGAATCTGGTTCACTTGCTGACTTCAGAAATAATTGCTTCATATCCACCTAATCATTTAGCCTTGTGAACTAAGTGTGTAGGTAGGAAATGAAACTGCTTGATCATGTTTCCTCTTTTTCTCCCCTAAAGTACCCTTTTTAGCACTGCGCCTTGAGTGCAATAATATTTCAAAACATGGAAAGAAAAGCAACCTAGAAAGACTTATGTGACCCCAGACAGTCACTCCAAGTAAGATCCTTTGTTCCTTCAGAATGATAAATGCAACTATTTTCTTGCTGCATAATTGGGTAAGAAATGACAGATGGGAAAATCAAGAAATTGGATCATCTAAGGTTACTTGGGCTCCTTGGTTTTAGGAAACTGGCAATGTACATAGCTCCTAATGCTGCCCTCTTAAGCTCCAATTGCACAGCACACATATAAAGTGAATAGTATCAAATTGCAAGGAATATTTATGAAATTGAAAAATAATGACAATTTTAACAGAAGTAAAATAATCGCTTAAATTGGTTGTCAAAGTGGTGACTTCTCACCTTTTAACCTCAGAATACATACGTTTACTTAGATACAGCTACAATTTGCATAACGTGGCTTATAAGCCAGACAGGGTCACTCCCAAAAAGTTGTTTTAGACCAGTGTTTTTCAAATGGGACAATTTTAAGATGTGTGCACTTCAGCTGGCTAGGCAATTCTGGGGGTTGAAGTACACACTTAAACTTATTGAACTTAAAAACACTGTTTTAGGCTGTCTTATATACACTTAAGAGAAAGTCTTGTTGATTTCCATGAGGTATCCTTCCAAACACACATTTCTACTGAAAGAAAGGTATATGAGTTCTGTTATTTAACATTTTCTTTACAATGGATGGCAGCAATGCTGATCTTTGTGAAAACACACAGTATTGACAAAGCAGAAATTAATGAACCTGAACATAACTTTCCTGACTTTCTCAAATTCTTAAGGGGAACATGCTCTAACGTTATAAAGCTAGACACATTGATGAGTATATCTTATAAAATTCAATGAGCCATAAGCAACAGACGTTTGCAGTGTAGATCCCCACATTGTTCTCTCCTTTTGTTGTCTGAATATTTCCTATTATTTGCAGGTCTATTTGTTATCACCAGTATCAAATAATAATAGAATTCAAAATTTGGTCTTTGAAGCACTTTTGAAATAATTAGGAAAAAATGTCTTAAAGATTGCGGGGATGCAAAAGTCACACTTCTTTTCCCAGCATGATGTGGCTGTTCCTAATCTCAGTAGACAATGAAGCTTTTTTAAAGAACTACAAACAGGTATAACATTTTATGCAGTCCTGAGGACTTAGTTCTTGGCTTATGCAGAAGAAATTTTGGGGTTACAGTTTGAGGAAACACATGCTCAGTTCACATAAGTGATAGGTAACAATATAGCTTTTACTGACATATTGCCCATTCTGCATAGATTTTGGCTAGAAGCCACAATGACATAAAAATGATTGTTGCTTGTGTATGGTATCATGAGACATGATACCACTTGTCTCCTTAGGGACAGTCACCCTAAGTTTTTCTTTCTGCTTTTTTATTTTCTTCTCTTCAGACAAGTTTTGGGGAACTCAAAAGTTGAAAAATGGCTTCACTTTTTTTCCTTTTAATCATTATTCCATTATTTCCTTAATGACAGTAGCAACCTTATCTGAGAATAGCTCCGTAAAAATCAAGGCATTTCAGAAAAAAGTAGTAAAAAAGAAAAGAAATAACTTGGTGCATGAGATTTCTGTGAATCGAAAACAGCAATGCCATTTGGTTTTCAAGAAGTGACAGTGTTATATTTCCATCAAGGGCATTTTTGTTTGTTTTTGAAACTTGTGTATGGGGTTTTTACAAAAGGCAACATTTAAAAGGTCAAGGATCATTTTTAACAGAGCATCAAAAAAGAAAACAAAAGAAAAGATTGCTGAAGAATGGTTTTATTTTCATTTCTTTTTTCTTTTAAACACATCAACATAATACACCCTTCATTTCAGTGATAAAACTTTCTACATTAATGATTTTAAGTCACATAAGAACAAAAGCTTCTTTGGATCTATCATAAGTGCGTAACATCTATTTCTGGATCTAAGAACTAATAATGTTTGAATTTTGCATTCACTAGTAAGTGTTGATCATATATGTTCTAATGATAAATGTCTTAGACAGAGACAATCCATTAATCTCATCCTTTTTTCTTTTATTCCAGTCACTGGCATATTAAGGAACACAAACCCTCCTGTCCATTTTCACCCCTTAGGGATATCATTCCTAGTAGAAACTCATCTTCTAAGTAGCCTTGTAATAGAATCAATGCCTCTGTGATCAGTCATGGAGCCAGAGATATTTGCCACAGAACAACAAAATCCACAGAGCCACATGCATTCCACTCATATGTGGCCCTCAGCCTAATTTGAAAAGTTCTTTATTGCATTTAAGTTTAGACTTTTGTTGATACAAACTTTTATTTCACTTGCCAACCTTCTAGATGACAAGGAAAACATGGGCAGAAAACATTGTTGGAAAGAGAGAGAGAAAAAAGGCAAGCGAGAAAGGGAGAGAAGAGTGTCAGAAGTGGGGGTCAAAGAAGAGAAAAAGATGTGTTAGAGCAGGGCTCCCCAACCCCATTCTGTGGATCAGTACCGGGCCGTGGCATGCCAGCAACCGGTCCGCACAAACAAGGAATGCTGCATCCACAGGATGCAGGCAGTACACACAACCACACTCCCTCTGGTCCACGGAAAAAGCTCTCTCCACATAACGGGTCCCTGATGCCCAAAAGGTTGGGGACCTCTGTGTTAGAGAATGAATTATCTTATCCAATCTCTGATAGCTTTAATCCCATACTCAATTGGTACAATCCTCCTGAACTATTTCCAGAAATGTCTTCAGTAGGAAAAGGTTGTCCTAAAAGTGTCTGTGTGCCTGTGTAATCCAACAGGAGAGAAAGAAAGGTATATATGTATTTCATTAATCCTCCAATTAACAGAGACATTACTTTTGGGAAGAAAGTAACTTATGTTCAGTTAGGCAGCTTCTCCCCATCTTGAGCAGCTCTTGACTTTTATATCAAACATTAGCTGCAGCTAGCAGGTGTGATTCAGAGCAGCTTTATATCGCTGAAAAAAAAAACACTTCCAAGGATAAGAGTATAGGAACAGCTGTCACCTTGCTATCTAAGGTGCAATGTCTCATAGATGCTTCACAACTGTGTCTACAAAGATTTGACAGTGATCTTCAATGGGCCCAAACTTTCCCATGCTGGAATCAATGTCATTTTTTTTTTAAACTCACACAGTTATTGACAAAAATCAGTCATCCTGGAGTTGAGCAATAAAGTCTAATAAAAATAAACAGGACATATCCAATACTTTAATATTTCTTTTTTAATAGTAATGTTATTATTAAAAGATATTTTAATTGTAAATAAACTAGAAAGAAATAAAAAAACAAAGAAAAAATTGAAAGTCCAGAAAATAAAAATAGAAACAGAATAAAAAAAATAAGAATATGGTAAAGAAAGTATTAATTAAATTATTAAGAAATGAGCTGGTTTCATTGTATATACAGTACATCTTTTCACATATCATTCTTATAGCTTGTCATTTTTAAATCCACTTTCCAATTAGTCTTGTTCAGTAAAACCTTTTCTTCTTCTTCTTCTTCTTCTTCTTCTTCTTCTTCTTCTTCTTCTTCTTCTTCTTCTTCTTCTTCTTCTTCTTCTTCTTCTTCTTCTTCTTCTTCTTCTTCTTCTTCTTCTTCTTCTTCTTCTTCTTCTTCTTCTTCTTCTTCTTCTTCTTCTTCTNCTTCTCCTCCTCCTCCTCCTCCTCCTCCTCCTCCTCCTCCTCCTCCTCCTCCTCCCTCTTCCCTTCCCCTTCCCCTTCTCCTTCTCCTTCTTCCATATTTTTTTTAAAAACACAATCTATCTATAATAGCAGAGATTTATAAAATTAGTTTCTGGAGCCATTGTTTACAAATATCCTTCAATACAATACAAAGCAGTGTTTTGCTTCATTCTGTATTAGTAAATCAAATGTAAACGTTCTTCTCTTTTATTGGTAATCCTTCTGATTCATTCTAGTGTCCAAGCTTCAGAGTTCCATCCTTTCATGTTTTTTAAGAATTTAAACAATAGCATTTTACCTTCCTTCCTTCCTTCCTTCCTTCCTTCCTTCCTTCCTTCCTTCCTTCCTTCCTTCCTCCCTCCCTCCCTCCCTCCCTCCCTCCCTCCCTCCCTCCCTATGGGTAATGGTTTCATAACACATACAAGATCTAAACCAACAAAGATATTGATTCAACTCAACTAATTTTCAGTAACGGAAAAAAACATAACATGACAAATACCTTTAAGTCCAATCCACTTATCTTTTTTTAAATTCTAGAAGTATAATAAATACCTTGAAACTATCAGTTGGGAAAGAAAACCCAGTGAATATGAGCATGCTTCTGGAAAAAAACTATGATTAGGATTTGAAGAAATAAAGCATTTAAAACCTCCTTTGGGAAATCTGATACAATTGTAAGCAGAAGTTACAGTTCTGGGTGTGACTAAAGTATATGAGGAATCATCATGTTGACTGGCATACAGTAGGTAATGGTAGTTTAGAACAAACAAGAAAACAAAAACAACCCAGCATTTGAAAGGAACAATTTCTGGTCCCACTAACTGCTGAAAATGCAAGCATGGACATGTTTGTAACATAATTGAGATAAAAAGTCATAGACTGTGAATTGGGATGCAGAAGCCCTGCTATAGTATGATATTCACTGCCAGAGGGATCAAAGTGAAGGAAAGCCTTTTGAAAAATCTAACATTCAGCCAAGTTGTGGATTTCTGCAAAACAAGAGCCATAGGGGATCAGCCACAAGCCATGTTGGGAGACTTGCTTGATCCTCTCCTACGTGCAGAGGCCAAGTAAAAACTTCTCGACACCACCAAATTAAAGGAAAAACACATGCATTAAGTGCACAAGGTGCACATACATAGGATTTGTGGGCAAACTCAAGTATACCCAAATTATGGTAATATACCATAATATACCATATAAGGAAAACAAAGTTCTACTTCTCTAGTGAAAGACTCTAATATACCTACAATAGAACCCTTGAACTGAGAGTCATGTAGACATTTAGCTGATATTTTACTGATATTGTGGAAATTACTGATTAATATGAAAAGACAGAGATTCTGTTTATAGATTAAAAACAATGAAATATTTTGTGAAAAAGTATATCTGAATATCTAAAACATTTTGCCACAGGAACTACATGCTCCCTGTTTATGAAGCTGCTGCTATTTAAATTCTGAAATATTACCAGTGCACAAAAATTCCTTATGCATAAAAATTCCTTATGCTCTCAATTATCCTGTTTTCCTGAGCAGATCTGAACCTCATATTATTTGAGCATCACTTATGCTCACAGACACTTAAAATTTAGACTTACCTTGCAATAAATATGGTTGGTGAGAAATCTTTATTTACAGCCCCCATTTGTTAATATATTTGACAATTACAGTAAGAGACTCTTGGGTATTTAATTTAGAATCAGATCAGAAGGGAATTCTAGAAGTTGTAATTTTATCACATCTGAAGGACAAGTCAGATATAGAGTATTCCTTTTAAGAGGTCATTCTAAAGAAGGTTTCCCTTTCTTGTTCATAATGGCCTTAATGGTTGGACAACCAGGCATGAAACATGAATACCAGCTACGCTTGGCATAAAACCAATTTAAATTGGAAGTATTTCTTGGATCCAGTTCAACTGCTGTTAGATACAATCCATTATAAATCAGTTCACTTGTAGAGAGGGATTGGGGAATTACCAGTCCTAAATATATTTTCATTATGTACCCTATGCTTCCCAGTAATTATGACCTCCTCAAAATTCATTTTTAATTCCCTTTGACATGAGATCTGTTCAGTAAACAATGATATGGTTATGGAATCTAATTATTTCAATATTAATTTATTACTGTCACTTAGGTAGAATGTTAATTATTATTCAAATAGATAACCATGTGGCTGTCACAAGTTTTAAGAACTGATTTCAATTTGAACTTGACATCAATATAAACATGACAATAGCATTTTGCCATTACACATTGATATTGTGTATTTTATTTTTCTCATGTGAGCTGACAGATTATGATTCATAATAATATCTTCAACATAAAGCCATGCATAAAAATAAGGATTTATAATATTAATTATTAATTTGGATGAGGGGATAGATGGAGAACTCATCAAATTTGCAGACGACACCAAGCTGGCAGGAATAGCCAACATTCCAGAAGATAGGCTTAAGATACAGGAGGATCTGGACAGACTTGAACACTGGGCGCCATCTAACAAAATGAAATTCAATGGTGAAAAAAGTAAGGTTCTACATTTAGAAAAAAAAACCCAAATGTACAGGTATAGTATAGGTGGTACCTTGCTCAATAGTAGCAACTGTGAGAGGGATCTCGGAGTCCTAGTGACAATCACTTAGATATGAGCCAGCAGTGTGCTGCAGCTGCCAAAAAAGCCAACAAAGTGTTAGGCTGCATTAACAGAGGGATAGAATCAAGATCATGTGAAGTATTAATGCCACTTCACAATGCCTTGGTAAGGCCACACTTGGAATACTGCATCCAGTTTTGGTCACCACGATGTAAAAAAGATGCTGAGACTCTAGAAAGAGTACAGAGAAGAGCAACAAAGATGATTAGAGGACTGGAGGCTAAAACATATAAGGAACGGTTGCTGGATTAAGTATGTCTAGTTTAATGAAGAGAAGGACAAGGGGGGACATGATAGCAGTGTTCCAATATCTCAGGGGCTGCCACAAAGAAAAGGGAGTCAAGCTATTCTCCTAAGCGCCTGAAGGCAGGACAAGAAGCAATGAATGGAATCTAACCAAGGAGAGAAGCAACCTAGAACTAAGAAGAAACTTCCTGACTGTTAGAACAATTAACCAGTGGAACAACCTGCCTCCAGAAGCGGTAAATGCTCCAACACTGGAAGTTTTTAAGAGACTGGACAGCCATTTGTCTGAAATAGTATAGGGTTTCCTGCCTGAGCAAGGGGTTGGACTAGATGACCTCCAAGGTCCCTTCCAACTTATTATTATTATTATTATTATTATTATTATTATTATTATTATTATTATTATTATTATTATTATTATTATTATTATTATTATCACATGATATCTGTATTGCATCTGCCAACATTAATAACAAAGATTCTTTTCTTTATGTGGCATGCATTTTCATGTGTTTATAATTATCTTGATTAATATACATTTATCATTACTATTGAGTCCATGTGCCAAACCCCTTTTATTAAGCAAATGAAAACTAAAGCATACTTAAAGTGGCTCTCACTACATCATTTTTATCTTTTAATAAGTCTTATAGAAAGTAAGTTACTAAAAAAACCTAGCCTATTAATTAAATTTGGTTTCACACTGCTGAACTAAAAACGATCCCGTTACAGAGTTTCCATAAAGCTTTGGGTCATGCATCCCTCTGATTTATCTATATAATATCTCTCAGCAAAAGCCATACAGAAGAATTATCAGTCTCCACTGGCAAGTAATGAAGTGAAGGAAATGCACATCCCAGAGTGGAAACCTACTTTGTCTCTCTTGACAGGATGGCACATCTTGACTCCTTGAGTTGCTCATATAGGCATTTCCAAATAATGCATATGAGCTGAGAGGCATGTGGCAAATTTCACTCTTCACTGAGAGTCTCTGCACATGTATCGTTTCATGTCAGAAGCATAACAGCTTTTTGTTTTTGAATCAAGTTTTCTTATTTACAGTGCAGTCATTTCAAGGGAGAGCAAAGAAAACGATGTCACTGACATCTGTGAAAATCTGCAGCTCGATGAAGGTGTTGACTTGTGATGAGATCTAACGCAATGACAGCATGCCCTCCCAAGGGAGACTTTCATAGGCTGTACATCTACCATTGACTTGACTCATCAAAGATGTTACTCACTATATGTCAGAGTGCAATATCCTGGATTTTGCTCTTTCTAAGCAAACCAGAAAGAAAGAAAAAATAATAATCTGAACAAATTGGGACAACAATTCTGTCCAGCTGAAACCACCAGCACTAAAGGATATTGCAGATCTTGTAATTCTGAGAGAAATAATATTATGATTATGCTTTATATCCAAAGGGTTATTGCAAAGGGGGCAACGTCTCATGTTCTATACTCTAGGAGGGAGGGATACTTTTGTAAAACAGCTCCACACCTGAACTGGCATGCTTTGCCTAGGGAAGAGATAGAAATGTGTGTCATTTCTCTTTTAAACTGGAACTTCTTTAAACCTTTAAGCAATTTACAAAGAGAGAGAGAGAGGTGGGCAGGAGAGTGGAGGGCATGCTACATACCGCAATCCTTGAATTTCATAGCTCTCAGTGTAGAAGTGCATTCTTTGTGTTTTGCAAACAGAAATAGAAGAACTTACTGCATTTTCTGCAATCCTGCTCACAAAGCACTGTTCTGCTTTGCACTGATTTTGGCTTAGTGCAAGGTTGTTTCTATTTTGCATAGTGATAAACAGATCTGGCAGATCTGCTTCAATGAATTCTATCTTCGAGGGGAAATTTCTGATTCTGCAAATTTTTGCAACAGTTATTTAGCTAGAAATCCATGGAATAATCCATCGGATCAGATCCAAGATAATGTCCACATTATATTTTAGCTTTCCTGAAGATTTAGAAAAATTATAGATACTGATCAATTACCTTACAAAAACATTTAATGATTTTATATAAGAGTTCTTCGATTACTACTGGTTGGATGCTACTTCTGGTCCCTTATCAATTTATAATTTATCAATTAATACAACAGTTGTCTTTATATGTGCTACCCATTCCATCACTCTCCTACCCAAGGTTGTTCTGATGTTGGTCTTATTCACACTCACCCACATTAAAAATAAATGTAAACAATTGATTTGTAGAATCCATTTCTGCAATCTCACTAGCTTTTTAAAATGTTTCTTCTCAATATCATTGCCTTGTGATGCATTTAAAATGCTTGTTTGATCTAGTTCTTGATGTGTTCCTTGTTTGTCTTCTTATGAATCTATACTTTTTATGTTAGGTTTCGTGTTATTTTTTCCTTATATGATAAGAAACAATACTCAATATTAAACTGGTTTTACATATTTGAATATATTATTTCAGTTTAAAATCTGCAGGTCATTGTTAAAATTATATTAAAACTAATATATAAGTAGCAATACCAATAATCGATACAATAATCGTGAAAGAAGATGAGAAATTGCTGTAATTTCTGTAAAAGATAAGAAAAATATCCTTCTTTGACAAATAATTGAAAGTAAGAATATTACGATTTTATGTTAAGAAGAGTCTAAATTTTTGATCTGGCAAAAGCCCATATATTGAACTATTAGTAAAAATGACTTCCAAGGTGAATTAAATTCTGGATCAGTTTTTGAACACAATTATTTGAGAGCTCAGGGCGTACTCCCATAACTCAATTAGCCATTCTTTTGCAGAAGGAAGTCTTCATGCCTTCTAACAAGTATAAAAGGGAGTCATATTTTGGATATGATTGTTCATGAGTAGCCTTTCTGTTTGCTGATCTCAGGGCTCCAGGAGATAAATGCATGAGTGCCAATGAACAAAAATGTAGAGTGAACCTGGCTGCGTGTAGATTAAAACTCAGGCTTCAGCATGCACTGTGGCAAAATACAATTGTACTGTATTGCACACTTATATTGGTGGTCTATCATGTAGCAGCCTTATTTAAAGTGATTAAGTCTGTTTTTGGGCAGAATGGGTAGGGAAAAAAAATATTGCAAAAGGCTGAAGTGTTGGTTATTGAGGGTGGAATTATCCCCAAAGGAGCATTTAGGTGACTTGGAGGTCCTCCTAGATAATGCTCCTGAAATTATACTGCTGGATGGGCAGGAGGGAACTATGGAAACTTCATCCAGGTTTGCCTTGTGTGCTAGTTGGAACCCCGAGTTGGAGCAGGGGGATCGTGCAATAATAATTCAAGCCTTTATTGGAGTACCATGAGATGCTATCCATAAGGCGCTTTTGATGAACACTTAGAAATTGTAGTTGATGCATCTTCCAGTTGTCTGAAAAATGGGCAGCCATTTATTTAAAAATGTTTTAAATAAATAAATAAATAAAATGCAGGAGCCTATCTGTTTGAGGGTGTGCACCATCTTGAACATGGTCCACTCATTTGGAAGGCCCTGCATTGGTTTTTTAATGCAATTCAAAACCCTGGTTTTAAACTATAAAGCAGTGGTTCTCAACCATTTTAATGCCGTGATCCCAACCGGTCATAAGTCGAGGACTAAACCGGTCGTAAGTCAAGGACTAAACTGGTCGTAAGTCGAGGACTAAACCGGTCGTAAGTCGAGGACTACCCAACCGGTCATAAGTCGAGGACTTTCCCTGCCCGGGAGCGCCACGCATGCGTGGTTCCGCCCCCTGCGCCGGCCGAGGCGTAGTTGGCAAGCGGCAGAGACAGAGCAGGCCGACCACCAGGTGGCCCAGCCCAAGGGAGGTAAGGCACCCGCAAGAAAAGGGGGAAAATGGCGGACAAAAAAAATGGCGGACAAAAAAAATGGTGGACAGCCTTGCTTGGCGACCCCCATGAAATGGTCGATCGACCCCAAATGGGGTCCCGGCCCACAGGTTGAGAACCACTGCTATAAAGCATTATAGTTTATCCTCCAGCCATAAATAGCTTGTTGCCTGCATGTTTTGTAGAAGAACCTCACTTTTGTGAGCTAAAAGAGGTTCAGGCTCACAGATGTTTCTTTTCAGTTATGGCATGTACTTTGTGGAAAAGCCTCACTCTGGAAAGTAGATTAGCACTCTCTTTTAGCCTACCAGGAATGATTTAAGCTAGGTCTTTTTCAGAGAGTATTTATGATTCATGAAGTGTTGCTGTCTTGTCTTATGGTTCCAGCCTTTTTTTTTTTTTTTTTTTTTTTTTTTTTTTTTTTTTTTACTTCTGTGAATATTTTAGTATTCCTTTATCTGGATATTTATTGTTGTTAACCACCAGGTTAAATATCAGGTGTCTTCCTTTGAACATTTTAGAATATTGTTTTTTTTTTTTCATGAGATCCAGTGTGGTGTAGTGATTAAGGTATTAGGAGGCACTTCGGAGATGCAGATGCTTGCCTTCACATACAGAAACTCATGGGTTTATTTTGGCTGGCTATTCTTTCTAAGCACAACTTACTCACAGAGTTAGTCATCTGGGGAAAAATGGCAGGAACAATTGCTATGAATGTCCCCTTGAGCTCCTGAATGAAAGGTGTGATATAAATTTAACAAACACATGTAACCTTTCAGAAGAATTTCAAGCTCTGCTTCTCTGAGGAATTCAACCATTGCAAAATCTAATACGAACTAACCTGAGCTTATTATAGCCTTCTCCAATGTGTACTGTTCTGATGCACTGGATTTTATTTTCCCTAATTCAAAGCCAGCAAGCTGCTTGAAATATCTGTGATTTGCATTTGACATATTGGAAGATGCTAGAATGGAGAAGGTTAATTTACTTAAGGATAGGCAATAGTCACCTTTGGCATTTTCTTAAAAGAAAATAATAAGTAAGTAAATTGTTCATAAAGCATGCATTGGAGAGATATGAATATATTTATGATTTATGTTTATTTCAGATGAAAAGCTTTTAGATATATGTATTTTAAAAGAAAAGATGCTTAAAGTTAAGCAGATTGTGCAGAAATGGGATGAACATGGATTAAATATGGCTTTATTTTCACAACCCTGGTCCCATTATGCGATTGGCATTTAATATTATGGCAACATTTTGAGTCTCATGGATATTATTGCAGAATTTTATGGTTGCAATTCTTTTATTGTTGTGTTTATTGTTAGCCATCTTGATTTTTGGCTGGAGATATAAATATAACATAGAAATAAATAAAATAACAGGATTTACCATAACAAAAGTAGCTGGGCTATCTGTTAATATGTTTTTGAGATTAACCAAGATATAAGAGATAAATCTGACTAGAATTCTAGTTCCATTAAGTTCCAATGTCAATGAAAGTACACCCAATTTTATTCTCAGTGGTCTGTCTGTCTGTGTCTGTGCATTTGTTTATGTAACATCAAATCAATGTCAACTCTTAGCAATCTTATACCATTCTAGTCTTCCAATATACCCATCATTACTGTAACTAGCTTCATTTATCTTACTGCTGGTAATCCTCTTTTCCTCTTTCCTTTCACTTTTTCCAACGTTACAGAGAGTTCTCAAGAGAACTGAATCTATGCATAATGTACCCAAAATATAATAAAATAAGCCTAGTGATTTTGCACCAAGGGTGAACTATGAATTAATCTGTTCTTTGGTCCATTTGTTTTCTTTCCTAGAAATCCATAGTACTCTCAGGAGTCTTTCTTTGCTAATCATTTATTCTTAGGAATCTTCTTCAATACCAGAGTTCAAAATCATGAGTACTTTTTCTGCCTTCTTCAAGTCCAACTTTTGCTTGCAGAGTGTCACAGGGAGAACATTTACCTACAGGATTTTGATATTTGTAAATATACGATATATACATCATGGCATCTGAATATCCTTTCCAAAGCCATCAAGTGTTAAATGATGTATTTCTGGACTGCTCATTCCTTTAGCATTAACAGTTGAACGTAAAAGGCTGAAACTATCCACCACTTCAATATTTTCATTGTCGGATCTAAAATTGGTTGCTATACCTATTGTCTTAGTTTGCTTTTCTGTTTATTTAATCTTAGTTCTATTTTTTTATTGTGATGCTTGACATTCATTAACAAAGCATGTAGATTATGTGCATTTTCAACTATCAGGGTAGTGTCCTCAGCATAGTGCAGATTATTTATATTTTTTCATCCATTTTTTTAAAAACATGCTAATTTTCTTTCAATTTAACTTTCCTCAGGATAAATAGGCTGAATAAAAAGAAGACAATATACAGCCTAATCTCAGTCCCTTGCCAACCTGAAACCAATAATTTCATATCTATGGTGGCTTCTTCTGTGACTAGATATTGTTTTAGGACAATGCAAAATTTGCAATGTTCTGGGATTTTCATTTTTTCTAAGGATAATCTATAATTTGATATGGGCAAAACAAAGTAAGACCTTTCTATAACCAATGAAGCACATATTGACTTCATTGCATTAGCAATAATCTCTCCTGTTTCTTGGCCTTTTCTAAAACCAATGTGAACATCTGGCAAGTCTTTTTCTATGTATGACTGCAATTTGTGTTGGATGATTCTAAGAATTACTTAGAATATGAAATTCTAAGAATATGAAATTAAGGATAACATATCACAGTCCGGCAAGGCTGTATTCTGTCGCCCTGCCTATTTAATTTATATGCAGAGCACATCATGAGAAAGGCAGGGTTAGATGAATCAAAAGTTGGAATTAAGATTGCCGGGAGAAATATCAACAACCTAAGATATGCAGATGATACCACTCTAATGGCAGAAAGTGAAGTGGAACTAAAGAGCCTCTTGACGCAGGTGAAGAAGGAGACTGCAAAAGTTGGCTTGAAACTCAACATTAAGAAAACCAAGATCATGGCATCCGGCCCTCTCAATTCCTGGCAAATAGATGGGGAAGAAAAGGAGGTAGTGACAGATTTTATCTTCCTGGGCTCCAAGACCACCGCAGATGGGGACTACAGCCAAGAAAAAAGACGCTTGCTCCTGGGGAGGAAAGCTATGGCAAATCTAGACAGCATACTAAAAGTCAGAGACATCACCCTGCCAACAAAAGTACGTATAGTCAAGGCTATGGTTTTCCCAGTTGCAATGTATGGCTGTGAAAGTTGGACCATAAGAAAGGCTGAGCGCCAAAGAATTGAGGCATTTAAACTATGGTGCTGGAGAAGACTCCTGCAAGTCCCCTGGACTGCAAGGCGATCAAACCGGTCAGTCCTAGAGGAGATCAACCCTGACTGCTCTTTAGAAGGCCGGATCCTGAAGTTGAAACTCAAATACTTTGGCCACATAATGAGAAGGAAGGACTCACTGGAGAAGAGGGCAATAGAAGAAGGGGACGGCAGAGAATGAGGTGGCTGGATGGAGACACTGAAGCAGTAGGTGTGAGTTTAAAGGAACTCCATAAGATGGTAGAGGACAGGAAGGCCTGGAGGGACATTGTCCATGGGGTTGCGATGGGTCAGACATGACTTTGCAATTAACAACAACAACAACAAATCACAGTTTATAGATTCTGTAAAGTGTCTTTTCTTTGTATTGGAATATAGACTGATATCTACCAATCTGTTGTCCACTGTGTTGTTCTCCAGATTTGTTTGAATATTTTAGTTAAGATCTTTACTGAACTTTACTTTTCTTTTGCAGCCTGCCATATTTCTGTAGCTGTTCCATATATTCCTGCAGCCTTCTGGCTTGGTAATGACTTGAGTATTGATCTAATTTCATTTACTAATACTAGTCATTTTTGTCAATAATTAATATCTTCCATGATATCTTGAATGTTGACATGTCTGTTGTAAGAATCTAAGTTTGCTGATTCCATCTATGATTTCTTGAAATCTGTTACCGTCTGTCTGTTGGCACTTTTTAACATACCAGCTCAAGGTTGGAATCTCCTTCTAAACTTGGAGATCTTTGGGGGGAAAAGTGTTTGTTTCCATCTTCAGTTTCTTTAGAAATGTTACTTTATTATTGCTTCCGGTTTCTTACAACAGAGTTCTTTGTTAAATTCTTTTCTGAGGTTTTTTTTTTGTAATCTTGTTTGGGTTTGACTTTTCTTCTTGTCAATTTTCATTATCTCTTCTGACATTCTGGAACGAGCTACCCCCCGAGATCCGGACGATTCCGGATCTCCTAACCTTCCGCCGCGCCCTCAAGACATGGCTTTTTCAGCAAGCGGGACTGACCTAGGGTGAATTTTAAATAGGGATAATTTTTAATGATTTTTAATAAGAGACACAGCTACAAATATTTGGTTTTAATTGGCTTTTATTGGGGAAATGTGCTATGTTGTTTTAATATGCTGTGAGCCGCCCTGAGTCCCGTGGGGAGAAGGGCGGCATATAAGTCTTAAAAATAAAAAATAATAAATAAAAAAATTCAGCTAACCTTTTTCTGTCATTTGGTCTTCTACAATCTCTTTTCATATTCATCCATACTTATTTCTATGATTTCATTCCACAGTTGTCTCATTCTTTATGAATGAAGTTCAAACTTAAAAGCAATTCTTGATGTTCTCCTTAAAAATTATGTACAATTTATTTTTATTTTTATCTATTTGTATCCCAATCATATCATGCAAACTGGTTGGCTTTGTCTTTACATTTTAGCTTGATTTGGAACTTGGTTTCAATCAGTCCATGATCTGTCCCACAGTCTGTCTCTGGCCATGTCTTTGCTATTATAACTGGGTAATTCCATGTCCTTGTGTCAATAATATAGTCATATTATAAAATGGGTTTAGAACATGGATTTGGAGCACTTTTATTTTTATTTTTTAATATTGACCATATATAATTTAAGGTTGCATATTCCTGAAAAACCACTAGGAATTCTTTGGAATCACAGTATATAATCTAATCAGTGAACTAATCTTTTGCCCTTGCCAATCCATTCTTTCAAGAGCACCCAAGTAAAAGAATACAATTCTAGCTAATCACCAGGGACATTGCCCAACTCAGAAGCATTTGTTCTAACCCTTCAGTCTAGTTCTAGGGGAACAAAAAAATTAAAGAAAGGAAGTTTCTTTGCAACCTCCTGTCCTAGAAATACAAAACTAAATTACCCTTGTACTGATTCTCTATTACCAAATAAATGGCTTTCAATCTTAAGAAATGTTACATTTATTTCTTGTTAACTAAAAACAAATTTAATTTAACCAAATTGGGGAAGGTTTATTAGATTTCTTACTGAATGTTCTGAAAAGGTTGGCTTTTCTTCTTGTTGGAGATGCAGTAAATTTGAAAGCACTTTGGTAGATTCACTTTAGTATTATCCATCAGTGCTTCCTTATGAAATGAAATTCTTTATTGTGATCAAAGACTAGTACATGATGAAACCCATATATATATATATGTTTGTGTGTGTGTAATGTGTATGTGTATGTATGTGTGTGTGTGTGAGAGACCACACCTGGAATACTGCAATCAATTTTGATCACCATATTACAAAAAAGATGTTGAGAGTTTGGAAAAAATTCAGAGAAGATGATCAAAGGCCTGGAGACTAAAACATATGAAGAACGGCTGCAGGACTTGGGTTTGGCTAGTCTAAAGAAAAGAAGAACTAGGGGAGACATGATAGCGGTGTTCCAGTATTTGAGGGGCTGCCACAAAGAAGAGGGGGTCATGTTATTCTCCAAAGCACCAGAGAGCAGGACAAAGAAAAAATGGTTGGAAACTGACAGTGAGGACAGCTTGCCTTCAGAAATTGTACACACTCTATCACTGGAGATCTTTAAGAAGAGGCTAGACAATGACTTGTCTGAGATGGTATAGGTTCTCCTGCTTGAGCAGGGGGCTGGACTAGAAGACTTCCAACATCCCTTCCAGCTCTATTCTATTCTATTCTATTCTATTCTATTCT
>NW_015388408.1:61132-94960 GCF_001527695.2 Protobothrops mucrosquamatus
ACGCCGGCCCTGTTCTCTCGCCGGCTGCTTGGCTGTTGCAGCAAGCCATCGCCCTCCCAGTTCTCCTTTCTCCAGCCTTGCTCACGCTGCAGATGTCCTTCCTCAGGGCCTGCGCTCTCTTGGTCCTGCCTGTCACACGAGCTGGCCAACGGACCAGGGGTTGATGGCTCGGCGGGTCTTTGCGGGCGGCAGCCGCGGCCGGGCCCTTCCCCGATGTTTGCGGTCCTTTTTGGTGCCCCGCGGCCACCATCCGCGATCCTCCGGCTCCCCGGCTGGGCCGCGACCAATACCCGGCCTCCGCCTGCCTCCCCCCTCACCCCCGCGCTGGGCAAGGCCGGCTGAGGCCTCCAGGACCCACTCGCGGTAGGCGGCGGCTCGAGGGAACGAGGGGAGGGGGGTGGGTCGTACCTGTCGGCTGGGTCGGCGCCGGAGGAGAGCTGGCTGGTAGCGTGTGGCGATTGGGCGGCTGCGGCGGCATTCGGTGGGCGCTGACAACATGGAGGCACCTGTTGGAGGGGGCGGCCTTACCGTTCGAGGTCTGGACCGACCATAAAAACCTCGAGGCGTTGCAAGCACCACGGCGCCTTGCCCCCAAGCACGTGAGGTGGGCCCAATATTTTACGCCTACGTAAAAGCGTGTCATGTGTGTGTATCTAAAGCATACCAAGTGTCAAATACAAAATGGATTAAAAAAATCAATTCTTCATATTTCCAATTTGGTATAGCAGAAATGTGAATAAAAGTGACTGAAAATACAAAATAGTTATTATTTAAATTAGCCAAGAGAGCAGCTCATCTCTGTCCTTTAATTCTTCAGCAATTTCAGTCACTTAAATTCAGAAACTTCTGTTTCAAATGTACATATATTTCTTATTAGTATGTTCTACTTACTTCAATGCAGAGAAAAACTATTTTATCCAAAGCAAAGCAGTCACCCTTTTTCAGGGAATATAGTAGAGGGAGAAAATGGGGTATAATCTTTCAAAACCCTGCTAGATAAAATCAAATTGGCCCTTGCTGCCAGTCTTGAGCATCAGACATTTTTGCAAAACATTGTGGTATATAATCATATTTATAGCTACATGAGAGAATCCATTGCTGCAACATTCTTCCTGTATCATCACCACACTTCTCTGAAAATGAAAAATTACTGGCATAATATTTTTGTGTGCTGCCTCATTGTCTTCTAAAGAGAAAGCTCAAACTGAGGAAGAGGTGACAGATCTGGGATGCAAAAATATGTATGGTCACTAAATAGTAGAAAAAAAGAGATTTTTATATCTTTGCTACTATGGATTAATTGCAAAAATCTGGACTTTTGCAACATAGGTATGTAACTGTGGAGTTATATCATACTCTCTGAGCTTGTTTATTGTCTGCAGACATTTAGTTACCAGACTAGGTAATATCTTCAGTGGTAGAAGGGAGTTGGGTTTTTCTAGTTATGTACAGTGGCTTGCCCTGTCAGGTAGGAATGTTGTTTTCTTCTTGGTAGATTAAGTTTCCTAGATTAAGCTGTTGTTTACTGCTTGGTGTTAATCCTGGTTTTAATCCTTGCTTATTGGGTGTTCTGGTCTTTTTATTTCCTTTTTAGCTTTTTTATTGTCTATTTTGAGACAAAATAAAGAATAATATATGTGTTCTATATAAAATATTGTATAAAATATTTTATAGTTCTTGATAAATCTAGACATTAGAGGAATAGCTTAAGGGAACATGTGCGAGTTTAAGAAACAGCAATCTATGAGCAGTCATATACATTTTCCAATATTCTGTTCTATATTTTATCCCATTATATGTCTGTGCATTTTTTTTAAAAAAAATCCTTTTTTGGGTAAGCAATTTTTTATAATCTGTAATATATTTTTTGTACAATTTCTCATTAATATCCATCTTTGGCCACACTTTCCATTAGCACTAGCATCCTTTAATTCTGGCATGTTGGATAGTCTTACAAAGTTGGAGAAATAGTAATTCAAGTATAAAAGTTTGAAATCAATTCTTCTTCCCCCAAAAGCCCCAACCATCCCACAATTTTATTTCTGCTGTAGTTTTCTAGCAGATTACTCCAGCTTTATTCACATGGCATCTCTTGGATAGGCGTTCATTTATTTTATTTCGTTTGGTGCAGCAAATGCAGCATAGTGCAAAAAATTCACAGAAATAACATAAAATGCGTATCAAAATTTAAAACACCAGAGCAGTGACTTATTTTAAAAACATACAGTAGAAATGATGAATAGAATAGAATTCTTTATTGGCCAAGTGTGATTAACAATGCAAGGAATTTGTCTCTGATGCATAAGGTCTCAATGTACATACAAACAACAAAGTAATAAGTAATAGATTGTAAATCATAAGATACAATCATAAATATTCATAAATCATAAGATACAAATAACAATTAATAAATCATAATATAGCAATAGGAGAAGGTAATAGAAAATATAAGAAAGATGAAAAATTGAGAAGATGACAAGAATAATAGCAATATAGCCTACTATAGGAGTAAATACCTGAGGTATAAGACAGTGCTGTGGGAAGTAGGTGTTTAGCAGAGTGATGGCAGAGGGGGAAAAGCTATCTTTGTGTAGTTTTGACACACAATGTCCTATAGTGGCATCTTGAAGAGAAAAATTGAAACAGTTTATGTCCAGGATATGAGGGGTCTGTAAATATTTTCTCAGCCCTCTTTCTTGTTTGTGGAATATACAGGTCCTCAATGGAAGGCAAGCTGGTTGCAATTGTTTTTTCTGAAGTCCTAACTATCTGTTGAAGTCTATATCTGTCTTGTTTAGTTGCTGTGCCAAAACAGACAGTTTATAGAGGTACAAATTACAGACTCAGTAATTCCTCTATAGAACTATCAGCAGATTCTTGAGGAATCCAAGCTTCCTGAGTCATCAAAGGAAGAACGTTCTTTGTTGTGCCTTTTTAATGATGGGACTAATGTTATGTATTCATTTCAAGTCCTCAGAGGTTGGGATTAGGGTTAGAGTTAGAGACTTGAAGGTCTCTACTGTTGATACTGAGTTGTCTAATATTGTAAGAGGTGGTTGAATAGGAGGGTTTCTCTTAAAATCTACCCTCTCTATAGTTTTAAGAGTGTTCAGCTCCAGCTTGTTTTGGTTTCGGCACAGGACCAGTTGTTTAACTTCCCATCTGTATGCAGACTCATCATCATCTCAAATGGGACCATGTCATCTGTTGTGTCATCTGCAAACTTCAGTACTTTGACAGAGGGATCCTTTGAGAGGCAGTCATTGGTATAAAGAAAAAAGAATAATGGAGAGAACACACAGCCCTGGGGAGCTCCTGTGCTAATTGAACAGGTATTCAATGTGATTTTACCTAGTTTCACCTGCTGCTTCCTATCTGTTAGAAAGCTTATAATTCATCTTTACTTTTATGAATAAAAGTAGATTATGTGTGAGCAGTTACTGAAATGACTAAACCTATGGCCTAGATCATTTAGCCATTGGACAGCAAAGCCCTTGAGATGATGTATTTCATGCAGGAATCCAAGGAACCTTCTGAGGGGCTTTCCATCACTGGATAGGCTGAAAGCCAAGGACTGTTTCAAAGCCATTCACTGTGATGCTTGAAAATGAAGAATTTGAACCCAAGTGTTCCTGGCCTCAGTTAAACAACCTTCTCCCTATATGCCATTCACTTTTCAACTATAGTGCTATTTCCCATTAGCTGATTTCCTATGCGAAGCCACAATCTGTTATTACATTTTTTATGGAGACATAATTTTAAACCAGACTTGATAAGAAACACTTCCTTACAAGGCTTTTCTGAACTACTGGGCATAGGTTTTATCGCCTCTGACTTACGCAATTGCAGTTTAAATTACAGCCTTAAACTGAAAGGGCAAATTATTAATAAATATAATTCTGCTGCTATATTAAAAAGACCCCAATGTTGAGACACCAATTTATACACAGAAAGCCTAGTTTATTGAGAATAGGGAACAAATAGCCAGGCTGACATTTAATTCTTAAATCATATAATTGTGAATAACACAATTGAGGTCCTATCCTCATCTAAATGGGAAAGGGATCTTTTGCTCCTGGCTTCTCCCTCACTCTCACTTCAATATTTCTAAATGACACAAATTCTCATTTACAGTAAAAAGAAGACATGACAAAACCGGTCATTAGGAAAAAAGGCAGGGGCCTTAGATGGTTGATTCTGGGTGTGCTAAAAGGACAGCAAATACAATATTACACTCATCATTACAGATAGTCCTCAACTTAAAACAGTTCATTCAGTGACCATTTAAAGTTACAATGGCACTGAAAAAACTGACTTATGATCGTTTTGCACACTTATGACCATTGCAGCATCTCCATGGTCATGTGACCTAAATTCAGGAACTGGGCAATTGGTTCATACTTATGACCATGGCTGTGTCCTGGGGTCACATGATCACTTTTTTCAAGCGAAGTCAATGGGGAAGGCAGATTTACTTAACAATCATTTTACTAACAACTGCAGTGATTCCCTTAACAACTGTATCAAGAAAGGTTGTAAAATGGGGCAAAACTCACTTGGTTGTTTAGCAATAGAAATTTTAGGCTGAATTGTGGTTGTAAGCCAAGGACTATCTATATTGTGTTATTAATATAGAATAGACATGCTCATGGGATTTAGTTGTTTCAATTGGCAAATAATTTTGGCCCTGTTGAATGTTTGCAACAAACCTTGGCTCAGTCATCTTGAAACCTGAATTTGTCTCTATCGAAATAAAGTGTAGAATATCTTCATGATACCAAGGTTTTGGTTTTTTTAAAAAAAATATATAACTGCCGTAGGCTGCTTTTGTTGTACCTACTATTAAGAAGTTTGGATTCACAAATATTTCCAGGCTGTTTAAAACATACCCACTGCGCAGCCCATTGCAGCATGAAAAAATGATTTTCAATAGTAGCTAGGATGACAAGCAAGAAAAAAAAGGTTTTTTTTTAGTCATTTGGCTTAAAAAAAAAACTATTTTGATTTTAGATTCCTACACTTACGATTGCAGGAATTGTGCCACTTGAATGTTAAAGGTAAAGGTTTCCCCTGTCCAGTTGTGTCTGACTCTAGAGGGTGGTGTTCAGCTCCTTTTCTTAGCCGAAGGAGCCAGCGTTGTCTGAAGACACCTCTATGGTCATATAGCCAGTATAACTACATGCTGAGGTGCATGGAATGATGTTCTAGTTCCACTGAAGTGGTACCTATTTATTTACTTGCATTTGTATGCTTTCAAGTTGTTAGGTGGGCAGGAGTTGGGGCAAGTAACAGGATCTCAGCCCTTTGCGTGGTGCTTGGGTTTCAAACCAGGCTGTCAGCTTTCCGGCTAACAAGCTCAGCATCTTTAACTGCTAAGCCATGTTAGTTAAATGGACGAAATTTATATAGAGAATAAATAGACCATTACAAGGACAGTGTTCAACTAGACTGCCTCATGACCACAGCAGGGACCAGAATTCCCACCATTGATAAGCATGGTGGTTAGAAAGTGATTTGTGCTCAATTTTACAACCTTTTTTTTTGCTACAGTTGTTAAGAGAATCACCGAAGTTGTTAAGTGAATCTTACAGTTGTTAATAGAATTCAGCTTCCTCCATTGACTTTGCTTGTTGGAAGGCTGCAAATGGCGATCACATGACTTCCAGGATGCAGCAATCATCATAAATACATGCTGGTTGCTAAGCATCTAAATTTTTATCATGTGATGTGGGATTCCTGCAACAGTTGTAGTGATTGGTTGTAAGTCACTTTTTTCAGTACTGTTGTAACTTTGAATGGTTGCTAAATGAACGGTTGTAAGTCAAGGATTACTTATATAAGTCTTCAAATTGTTTTCATGCATAAAGAAAATTAATCTAAATTCTTAAGCACTAAAAATAAAGATGGGAATGGGTGGGATATAAATCCTAGCTTACAGAATTGAAGGAGGGAAGCTTCAAGTCAATTTTAAGTACTAGGATAACAACAATCAAGGACAAACAAAGTTCCTTGTTTAGCGTTCATAGGCAGCAATTCTGTTACAAGTTATGCAACAAATCCCAGGTGCAAACTTTGCATCAGCGAAAGAGAGTTTGTGAGGATAAAGTTGGTCTCAGCAACAACCTCCATAGATTCAAGGTCTCCACTGCACAAAAGGTTATTGAATAAATGTCTTAAGATGAACTTGTAAATCTCAATTTTCATCAGAGACCGCTAGTACAAATTGAAGCACCACATAAAAATTTACAGGCTGATTTGCAGAAGAAATGTGTGGAGATTAAAAGCAAAATGAGATGCTGAATAGACATTAAATATTTATTATTACTGTTACAAATGCAGCAAGGTGTATTAGCATACCACATTTTGAAATTAAAAACAAGTAGAATTAATTAAGAATCAGTTATCTAGTTGCTCTATTTTCAATCTAGAACTCTGACAGTAGGCTATTCATATTCAGAACTATATGAACATCTCAAAATAGAGACAATTTAGACAAGAATCAATAGTACTTCATTCTCAAGATGTGTTCCTCAGATCAGCAAGAAATAATAATCTTTGTACTGTGCATTGGAACATCTCAACAGATTCACGTTCCCTTTCTACTGATTTAACTTCCAATTCAGATAATATCTAAAGACAGAGACAATATCACTATTTTTTTTCTTTTACCACAACTATTATTTAAGAAGCCAGAGCTTTACAAATTATCATACTCTCAAAACATTTTTTTGGCAATTATAAAACTAATCAAACTTGCTTGTTGATTTTAGGATATGATACAGTTAAATATTTATTTTATTTTATTTATTTATTTATTTGATTTGTATCCCGCCCTTCTCCTTACCGGACTCAGGGCGGCTAAGAACAGCATGCAGATTTGCAGCCATGGATCTAGTAGCTGAAATAGCAAATTGTAACAATTTGAAATTTTCTTCTCATGTTCCATTTAATAACGTTTCTAGAAAAAGGGACCTTTATTTTATAGCCAACAGTTTCTTACTATCACATTCAGTTAGAGATGCATCATTTATTTATATTGTCTTCCATCTCAAAGACACAACCCAGAGGCATTATAACTATTTGTCATTTTCCATCTGAGAGTATGAAATCATGCAGTTGATGTTTTAGTTAAATGAGCTTTTGAAAATATTATCAGCAGATAATTTTGCTCTCTAAAAGAGAAACTCAAAGAGTGTGCACAATGAGAGCACAAACAACAAGGTACAATTATGCAAAACCAGCTACATAAATGTGCAACAATAGAAGCATTAGGCTATGGAGATAAGGACAGGTCTTTTGACTTAGGAAAGTGTACAATAGTCAACACTGCTTTGAGTTTGAATTGTGAAATCTTCCCAGTTTTTTTGCAGGATAGACAAAAGAAATCCTAATGGGTCAAATCTAACAGAGTTGACACTATCTTAGGTCTGGAGAAATAAAGAGCTACATTATCCATAGTTACAGTTTAATTTCTTCTTCTTTTTTTGGCTTGCACAAATAAGATAACTTTTCAGCCTTTCTAAAAGAAAGCCTGGTTTTCAGAATTCATGGTGTGTTTGTACAAGATATGCTCATAAATTATCTAGATTAGGGTGGTGCCTGTTTTGAACATGATTCAGAAAAAAATGCTTTGGATTTTACATGATCATAGCAGCATTTTCTTACTTATAATTGAAGTAAATATGAAAAAGATATATCCGCTTTAGGGTCACATTAACATGAATGACTCTAAAGCAGTTGCTTTTTTCTTTTACAGTAGGGGTCTTCAAACTTGGCCCTTTTATGACTTGTGGACTTCCTGGCTGAAGAATTCTGGGAGTCCACAAGTCATAAAAGGGCCAAGTTTGAAGACCCCTGTTTTACAGACTAATGCAGGAGCCTGGAGGACAAAAGCTGCACTGGTGAATAGCAGACAGGTGCACTTCATCTGAATAGTGCATGGATGTCAAACTGCTGGCCTGCAAAACCGCGCCCACCCCATTGCCGGCAATGGCAAAAAAGTCACGATACGTCACGACACATCATGTGATGTTGCGAGTTTGACATCCCTGGAATAGTGCTTGAAGTCTGCCTTGTTTTTCTATGTATCCTTGTGGTATGTCTAAGCACTGTATTATCCCTTCTGTAAAAGAACTGAATTGTCAAACTACCCACCCTTTTATTCTAAGAGGTTTTTTTTTTTGTAAAAAGCAGTTCATAGATTGAAACAAATATTTTATGAACTCTGAAGAGTTATGCCTCAATGAAAAAAAAATATTGATTGAAAACTGACTTTGGGATTTAATCCAAAATGTTTCAGCCACATAATATATCTAGCTATATTGTTTCATTTCATTTCATGTAGTCATTATATTCTGTTTACAAGCTCTACCATTTCTCCCAAGAGAGTTTTAGCTTTAATATGCTAGTCCAAAGTTCATTTTGTCATAGCATACAAAACCTCTGCTAGACCCGCTAAAGAAAACGTAATGCCACATACTGTGCTATGCACTGATAGGCGACTACCCCGAAATCAGAGGTTGGTTTTTTAAAAAATCTAATCACAGAATGTAATAAATGGTGAAGTTTGTGACTGTCCATGAGTTTGTTCTGAAGAAAATTAATCTTGAAGCTATTTTTGAGATGGAATGGGGTGAACCTGCAATCAGCATGGAACAGTAGCATTAGTAACAGAAGTGTGCAGTGTTCTAGCTGTTTTCAGATAGGAAGTCCTATGTAGAAGCAGTGCAGTGTTCCCTGGTGTTTTGAAATAAACTACACTGCAGATAGTGCTTGCCAAGCTGTGCTCAGAACTAAAAGCTGATAAAGAAAAAAGAATATACAGAAAAGTCATTTATTTTCAGGACCTATCAGGGGTTGCATAAGCTACATATAGAAACACCATCAACTGCTCTGGCAAGAGAGCACAAACCTGTTTACATCCATCCAGAGAAATCTATTTCCCACTTGGATTTGATTGTGGAGCTTTGCAGTAATTGTCTTCTTCTTGTACTTTGTACTGTGAAACTCTCATCCACAGGAATATATTAACTCATAGGCATTTCTTTGGCATATCAACCCTGAAGTAATCATTTCAAACAAACAGATGGATTCCGAATTTAGTCAGTTTTGAGAGTTAATTCATGTACTATATTTTTTATGTGAGAATGGCAATGGTAACACAATCTATGTTATGCTAAATCAAGGGTTATTTAACTATGAATTTTTTGAAACTTGGTTGACACAACATACTGTACTATGTCAAAATCAGACCAAGAGGCTAGCTATATGGCAAAGCTTATTTATAATAGCGGAGAAGACAGCCACTGAAGTGTAGTGGTTAGAGGTACCAGGCTAGGAATCAAGATATGGTGAGCTAATCCTGCCTGAAGCTTAAAATCAATTGGCTGACTTTGGATCAATCAATCTCTTAGAGTTAGGAAGAAGGCAGTGGCAAAATACTACCACACATGAACACAAACACATATAGAGAAAAGCAAAGAGGCAACGACTACTTGAATACTTGATTCTAAGGTCTTCTACTCCAGAACTTGTTCAAATAAGAACAGTAACTTGGCTGCTGAATCAATTTGTTTTTTTTCCTGGGTTTGCACAATATAGTAAGCCAAATAGCATAGATTTGCACACCAAATCCATCACATACTAAAAAAAAGGGAGGAATGGGAAATTTAACCAACATGAGAAGTAATCAAGTTTAATATTATTATGCAAATGATGCAAATCATAATAGGATATGTTGCATGCATTTTCCATCATGCAGGTCGGCTAAATTCACTGAAATCTGGAAAGATTCAACAGATATAACATCAAATTATTTGACTCACATTGGCAAGATAGCCCTAAAAATTTGGTATGATGTCCCTAAGGATTTGAGAATGTAAGTTAAATAAAATGTTATTATTGAAAAATAGGCTAGGTTTCTCTTGGGAATTTTGAATACCACATAGCCCAGCTCCATTAACCAGCAGCCTGCTTGATAACTATGTTGCTCATTATAGTGTATATTCTGAAATAATAGAAAAGGAACCGAGATATTGATTCCATTGCATCAAGACATATAAAGTATAGATTTGAACTTCCATTTCAAAATAGAAGATTGTAGCTTCTAAGAATCTTTGCGGAGAATATTTTTTTTCTCAACTGCCATGCAAATGTCAGTATTTCTACTTCACTCTCTGACTATAACTTTGGCACTGTTAAAAAGGGGAGTAGAAATTGGATGTGTGTTGTAGAGCATCAGGGGTCAGAATAAGAGGGGGGGGAAAAACTCCAAGATGGGGCATTCTGACATATAACCAGATTAAGTGGATAATTCATTAGCAATTCTAATCTACAGAAAATCCCTAGCAACAAGAGGTCAATCCACTCCAAGGCAAGGTTAACTTGGTGGTGAGAGATTCAAACATCTCTTTCATAAGGGTTTTCCTTTCTTGCATTTGTTTGGGAATATAATCCTTTTACATTAGACATTTATAATTCTTCTGATTGTTTACTTTTCATTGCTGCTTTGATTGGAGAGTCAAAGAAAACCTTGATTAATAAGTGAAAAGAGAAACTTATTTTGAGTGATCAAAATCAAGCTTTTCTCACAATTCCCTGTATTGTTTTCCATGGAAACACAACTGGAATTCTATTTACCTATATTTTCCAGTTATTTGCATTATTGTTTAGCTTGTGAAACCTACAAAATGTGTTTCTTTGTGAGTGTGCAAGTATATCACCCTATAATATACAAAGATTGCAACTGAAATTCATCTTAGGTGTATTAAGAACAACTCTATACTTTGTGGACAGTGGAACAGACATGAAAAGAATAAGTATTAGCCTTTAGCTAGAAATTCAGTAGTCCTCTCTGACTCACATCCTGCCCTTTGTTCCTCTGTGATTACAGTTCTTACCCTTTGCACTAATCTTAGGTTGAAGGACAGGCATGGATCAGATAATAGAAATTCTAGCATTTGATGCATATGAGCCAACAGTGGTCAAAGCAATGTTTCAGAGTCATTGGTTACTCAGATGAGATTTACTGCTGGCGCCAAAGGCTTTTCACTGTTTTGAAATAATATAAAAGTAGCACACAACAATGCTTGAAACAGCAGCTTATTTTGAGTGGCCGGTGAGTCTGCGGAAGTCTAGATCTGCCTGGATTATTTGGAGAAAGAAGACAAAAGCATAGTACAGGTGAGTCAGAGGAAAATACAGAACCTTACAATGCAAACACAATGACGAGTAGAAAGGAATTTGCGTGTCTGGCTTTATTTTCAAAGGCCCAGCACCAGATTCCTCTTATGGGAAAAGGACACAGTTAAAAAGGAAGGAAAGCAGACAGTGTTTTTGTGTTTGAAAAAGAGTCCTGTGATTTCAAAAGAGCCCTATGATTTCAACAAAATAAGATCTTTGATGGCAAAACTGTCCAAATTCAACACAAGGGTTCTTTTATGATGTCAGACGTCTAGGGCAGCAGTTCTCAACCTATGGGCGACCCCATTTGGGGTCGATTTACCATTTCATGGGGGTCGCCAAGCAAGACTGTCCGCCATTTTTTTTGTCTGCCATTTTTCCCCTTTTTTCGGCGGGTGCCTTACCTCCCTTGGGCTGGGCCAGCTGGTGGTCGGCCTGCTCTGTCTCTGCCGCTTGCCAGCTATGCCTCGGCCGGTGCAGGGGGCGGAACCACCATGCGCAGCGCTCCTGGGCAGGGAAAGTCCTCGACTTACGACCGGTTGGGT
Organism: Protobothrops mucrosquamatus; assembly: GCF_001527695.2. Taxonomy (NCBI): domain Eukaryota; kingdom Metazoa; phylum Chordata; class Lepidosauria; order Squamata; family Viperidae; genus Protobothrops; species Protobothrops mucrosquamatus. Next base: position 72,859 of record NW_015388408.1, read on the forward strand.
AGTCCTCAACTTACGACCGGTTTAGTCCTCGACTTACGACCGGTTGGGGGTCGCGGCATTAAAAAGGTTGAGAACCACTGGTCTAGGGTGTAGTGCATCAGTTCTGTTAAATTGGTAACCCAACCAAGGTGAACATAATTCATCATTCATAAATTTCTGACTGCAATTGATTCAGCTGTCACGTTCTATAATGTAGAAATAAGAATAAAGGAAATAGAGATAGCAGTCATAATGATTATCCAGGGCTGAAAATATTTCTAGAAGTGTTTATAAATATTGTTCTTTGCATAGTGCAATCCAATATATTCTTATTCAAATGTGACTCCTAATTGCTCCAAAGTAAGAAAGTAGTTGGGCTGCAGCCTTGTCTCTTTCCTATAACTGGTTTATGACATATAAACAAAATATCACTTTTGTTCCTCCTGTTGCATGCATCAGCACATGCTAGATTAATTCAGAAAGCTCAGTGCTGAAGAAAGTAGGTACTACATGCAAAAATGGCTAATATATGGCCATGTTCAGAAGAAATCACTGAAGAGAGAGCAAATAAAAGAAGCAGGATAAAGATCATAAAATAAATTGTGATTTCATCTGTTAAGGAGATAAAAAACAATCTGGCTTTGGATTTCTTTGTTGAGGATTGGAAATGAAGAAAATTATGTAAAATGTAATGAACACTGTATGTTTTTTAAAAAAATCTGCCTGGCATGATGTTTCTCTTATATCAGCTTTCATTTTCTTCCCTGTCCCATTTAATGCATTGAACAAATTTGGTGTATACATCACCAACAAAGCTTGAGAGGTCAAGCTGAACTATATTTCTGGGACTGTAGGGGGAAAAAGTATTGATTTGACAAGGGGACAACATTTGTAAGAAAATCACTGAGGCTAATAAATGCCAAACATGCAGGTATCTTTTTTAATGCATTGCTTTTCAGATAGTACTTAGATAATGATCACCATAACCATACTTTAGAAGAAGTACAGCTTCACATATACCTTGATTTGTTGGCCTATTGGGCTTTAACTGAGTCAAGAAAGGGAATAATAATAATTCCCTTTTTCAGTTTTATAGTTTTCTGTTTTTACTTTTTGTATGTATTGTTTTATCCTTTGTTTATGAGCTCCCCTGAGTTTTGCTTGTACAATGGACAACCAGATATGCATCTTAAATAAATCAATCCAAATTTGTAAAACAAATATTATTTAGGAAATATGACTCATTCATAACTAGATTTTGACAGATTGCTTTTGCTTCTGTCTAATTGATTCAAATATCATGATGCCCCAGAAAGATTCCAAAGTGAGGACATTTTAAGGAAAAGAACAGCTTCTTCTCAGATAATAGGAAACATACTGTGACCTCTTGTAAAGTATTCTGATAGTATTTTGTTTGTGCATGTGTGCAGTCTGCTGCTGATAAATTATTGTATACCACTTTGTGTACAATTCAGAGAAAAATTCTACCCCATTAAAGAGGAGACATTTTTGATGATATTCTTGTACTTATAATTTGTCACACCAGAAGTTTCATGATATTCCTCTTCATAATTATCATCTCTGTTTTCTTTATTGTTATAATTTTACTTAAAATATACTACTGGGTCATTTCATTTTACAGACCTGATACAGAGTCAGGTTCATCAAGTCACTAGGGGCTCTTTCTCAGGGCCACATTAAATTGCTAACCACCAATTCAGAAAACTTTACTGGCATAAAATGTGCTACCCATGGTGAGAATCCATATTCTCCCATAAACACAATAACAATAAACTGTGCTTATTTACTGCATGATACTACAGTACAGGAAGGTATAAAGCATAGGAGTTGACTTCATTTCTTTCAGTCCCATCAGATGTTATCAACTGGTGGAAAAGATATAGCAAACATTCTTTTTAATGCGATTTGGGGATAGGAGGAAGGGGCAATTTGATAGATTGCTGGACCAGCAGGTTAGCCATCTGTCAAAACTTGCCCTGTTTTTCAGAAGTGCTTTCTGCTGATGTTTTCAAAGAGAAGTTGACTACCAGCTGTCATCAGTTGACATCAGCTGGTAGTCTGGGCCTTTGGGACTTGTTTTAGTGCTATTCCAGGAAAGTGCTAAATCCATGTTCAAAAACAGACTGAACAACATTTGTTAAGTCCAGGGAACTTGCTCTATAATGTAGCAGGAGAGCAGTAGCTTTCTTTCTAGCTTGACAGTGTTGTCCTTCATTATCATCATGGGCCCACTGCTGTTTCAGCACATATGTAAAAGAATGACAACCCAAAGTAAGTAAAGAAATAGCTGGGAAAAGCCAACCTAGCATGAATAGGCTTTTCTGGGACCATAATACTGATTACTATGCTTGACAAGATGTTGAACTAGATGATCTCCAGGATCTACTCCACTTCTTATATTATTCTTCCTTTTTAAAATGTTAATAGCAATTGTGTTTAATTTTGTCTGTCTTTCACACATATTCAGTCTTTTGGTGTTATTATGCAGATTAAATCAGTATATTTCATATTCTGATTATCATATAATTACATACCACTATGGAAACTCGCTGAAAAATCTTGGACTAATCACTCTTATTTAAGGCAACCTATCAAGATTCACATCTGAACTTTGCAGTAAATCATTTGTCACAGCATAGAAATCAGATGATTATAAGACTTGGTGACCATTTTATCTGGAAATTGCCGGTTCCCATCTAGCCAGTCTCATTTTTTATACCATCATTTTATTTTCTTCTTCTTCTTCTTTCTTAGTTTGCAAGTATTGGACTTCTTATTCTTGGAGTACCAATAACTAGATTGTTTTACATCAAAAATATAAAAAGATATTCTTGATTAATAAATAATGATAAATGTATTTTAGCAAATTAGATAAAACAAGTAAGTTTAAATTTCTCACCCTTCCATTTAAGGCTTCTTTGTTAAGTTCAGCTTTTTTTGCCAATTCCATTATTCTCTATAATGGGGTGAGTAACTCTATGATTCTTTAAAATGATAGAGAATAGGTGTTAACATTCTTCTGTATGATATCTTTCAGGTACTCATTCCTTTCTTAGCATTTACTTCTCAAGACTTAACTTTTCCATATCTTTCATTTTCTCTTCATAGTTTCTAGTCCCCTGATTATCTTATTCCTCATCTCTGAATGTGTTCCAATTTGTATAAATACTTCTTAAAATGTGGCACTCAAACTGAATATAATTCTTCAAGAGGAATGGTCTGATCATTTTTTAGAATAATAGTTTCCTTGATTATATGTGATAATAACAGAATACATCTCAGTTCATCTGCAGCCTAAAAGTACTCATACATACAGTTTTCTCCTATAAAGCTGCACAACACCCGATTCCATCATATTTCTAATGATGTTCGACAGGAAACAATTAGAAATAGAAATACAAACACCATAAAGAAAAAGAATGCCAACACTAACTGATCAAACATCGCACAAAGAATATATCAGCCATTCTAACTCAAAGCATGGGGGAAAGTCATCTTTAAGGACTTGTTTGAATAGGATCATGGGTGTAAGCATTTGATACACATTTCTACCACCTCCAAATCCAACTTATTGATAAAATATTAAATAATAAAAAAGCCAATAAACCAGCGCCTGGCACTCCACCATAGAAAAGAATTTCCCTCAGGATACACATGTTCCTCTGAATATTCATGGAGATGAGATCCTGGATACACATGCACATGTATCCTGATGCTACTTACAAGAAAAAGCTCCTAATTCACTTTACCCTGGAAACTTATTCTAAATATATGTTTCCTGACCGTACTTCTCTCAATCCCAGACTTCAAATCTTGCCCCCCAGCTTTTCACTTTTTATAATTGTATGGTTGAAAGCATATGGTCTTCTCAAAGACGATTGAACTGAAATGGGAGTTGAATGTTCCATTTTTTTTCTTTCCAATAAGATTTTGCCATTTTAATTGAGCAACTTCTATATTGATTCTATTCTTTTGAACATATTTAACCAGGCAAACCTAGCTCAACTGCAGAAATTCCACATAATAACCAAAGAACCAAAGTTTTCATATCTCTTTGCTGCCATCTAGCAGTCATCTAGGCTTTTGCAGCCCAATTGGGGTCATAGTAAAATGTAATACAAATCAAACGAGAGGGGAGGAGAGGAGGGAGGGGGGAGGGAAGAGGAGAGGAGAGGATGGATAAAAAGTGCAATGGTCACTATTAAAAAAAAATCCCTTTCTGTTATTTTTAGCATTCTTCACCCAGCTCAATTTTCCAAAGCTAGAAAAATGAATTGGGTGAAATTTAATGTAAGCTTTTTTTCTGAATAAAGAGAAAAATTCTGGATGCCTGTTTCAGACAATAAAAATATCAATGAAAAAATACCAATAAAAAGCATTATTATCTGTGTATACATGTATGTGTGAATGTATATAGATAAAGAGAGAGAGATAGGAATAAAGGTCTAATATACAGGTTTTACACTAAAATTTTTACTGTAAGTGGCTGGTATAACCCCCCCTCCCCATTTTTTGTTTGTTTGATGCCTTTAAGTCTATATTGACTTCTGGAGATTGCCTTGACAAATCCCTGCAATTTTCTTGACAAGATTTCAGAAATCTTTATCTTTATCTTGGGGCTAAGAGTGACTGGCACACAGTTACCCAGTTGATTTCATGCCTAAAGCATAACTAGAACTCAAGATCTCCTACTTTATAGCTTAGTACCTTACCACTACATCAGACTGGCTCTCTTTTGATATGCCCTTTGCTCTTTCTGAACAAATTATTTTTATCCCTCAGCTGTTTCTTACTATTTACTGCTGCACTTTTTTAGATGTTTAACCTTATATTCTTTTTTTTTAAAAAAAAAATTCTGTTGCTTTTTCTAAACCTGGTTCTCTGTCTTCCTGGCCTATACCTTTTAAGGATTTTTCCATCTAGGTTAAATGTTAAGTAATACAGAATTTTATAGCAGCTTCCTGGTGCTGACTGTTTGTTTAAGGTTTCATGAATAATTATTAATGTTTTTGTTCCTTAAAATATTACACCACTAGTCTTTTAACTTAGTTGTTATGTCTTCCTGCCTTCAAGAAGAGTTGGGATCACATTTTATTGCCTCAGCCCCAAACAAAAAGGGGGGGCGTGGTTATTTATGTAAGAAGAGATTTATCGGCTAGATTAATTGAATCTGATATACAAGGACGATATGTTATTATTGAACTAGTGCTACAAGGCAACAAAGTTCTTATTATTGTATTATATGCTCCTAATCAACAACAAAAAAAGTTTTATAAGTTCTTACATCAAGAAGTAAATGACTTAACTTCCACAACATTGATTTGATATGTATCTAATTATATCCACCTGGACTGTTAATTCAACCATAGAGAAGTCACTTCCTACATAGAGAAGGCACTTCCTGCCTTGAGTGGAATGCTCTTCTATCCTGTGCTGGAGATCCATGGCACTTGAAGAGGAAAGTTACTTCTAAGGTGCTATTTCTTTGAATAAGTGAAGATTGACTTAAATTTTTTCGACTACTGAAAGGAGTCTCTACTCAATGTCAGTGATGCTGCTGCTTCACACTGTTTTGATTCCTTACGGCTGGTGAATAAAGGAACGTAACTTTCATTACAGGCTTCAGCTGAACTCTGTCAAGAGTGGGCATCTTTAGTTTTTCAGGCCATATGATTCAAGGAGTATCCTATCCATCTTTTATACTCGATGAGGTTGCATTACCTCAGAAAATCCCTGTGTCCTGGACTCAAGACTCCTGATCAATGAGCAGGTGGCAGTCGTAGCTAGGAGGGTCTTTGAACAGCTACATCTTGTATACCAGTTGTCCTGCTTATAATCACCATGCCTCCAGATTGGACTATTGAACTGTGCTCTATCTTGGGGCTGCCCTCAAAGAATATCCAGAAGCTTTAATTGGTACAGAATGTACTTTGATGTGCACTCCTAGAAAAGCACATGTGACACATCTGCTCTGTATAACTGTACTGGTTACCAGTTTGCTTCCAGATCCAATTTAAGATGTTGGTTTTAACTCTTCTTGGCATGAGACTGGGCTATCTAAGAAACTGTCTTTCCCCATTTACATTAGCCCACAGAAGGCATGCTGCAGATACATTAGCAAAGGTTCTACATTTGTGGATTCCAGGAGATATTACTTCTCTGCTGTGGTACCTGCCTTATAGAACATCCTTTTCCCCAAAATTAGATTGGCCCCATATCTTTTGACGTTCTATTAGACCCTCAAGACTTGGTTATGGGAGCAGGCCTAAGGCTCCCTTGGAATGGGACACAGCTAGATGGTTTTATTGTTGAGGGGACCATTTCTTATTCTCCCTCCACTTTGATGGCATATTGGTTTTTAAAGGATATTTATTATTAGGATAGTTTATATTTGTTTTTGCTTTTCTCATATTTTCAATCTATTTTTGTGTGTTGTCCAGAGTCACCTTGATAAGATGATTGGTTGTATAAATTTGATAAATAAATAAAAAATGCATAGAAACCATTATCCAAGTTCGACTGGCAGATTTGTGCACCCTGGACTCTTCATCTTCTCTCAAAGGATTGCTGAAGTGAATCATAGTCGTTTTTTTGTGAATTTTAATTTAAAAATATATATAATTACTCTATAAGATACAAAATAATAAGATACAAAAAACATCTAATACAATCCTGGGTTGCATAAACAGAGGCATAGAATCAAGATCAAGCGAAGTATTAGTACCACTTTATAAAACCCTAGTAAGACCACACCTGGAATACTGCAATCAATTTTGGTCACCCTACTACAAAAAAGATGTTGAGACCTTGGAAAAAGTTCAGAGAAGAGCAATTAAGATGATCCAAGGCCTGGAGACTAAAACATATGAAGAACGGCTGCAGGACTTAGGTTTGGCTAATCTAAAGAAAAGAAGAAACAGGGGAGACATGATAGCAATATTCCAGTATTTGAGGGGCTGCCACAAAGAAGAGGGCATCAAATATTCTCCAAAGAACCAGAGGGCAGTACAAGAAACAATGGTTGGAAACTGACCAAAGAGAGAAGCAACCTGGAATTAAGGAGAAACTTCCTAACAGTGAAGACAATTAACCAGTGGAACAGCTTGCCTTCAGAAATCGCGGGCACTCCATCACTGGAGGTTTTTAAGAACAGACTAGACAGTCACTTGTCTGAAATGGTATAGGTTCTCCTGCTTGAGGAGGGGGCTGAACTAGAAGACCTCCAAGGTCCCTTCCAGCTCTATTCTATTCTAATTAAAAATTTCAGACCTGGTCTTACATGGGCTAGGTTTTCATGGAATAAGTGGCTGAAAGTTTGTGGCATTATTTCTCTAATATTTCCAGTAGATAGTTTAGGCACAGTAATCTTTCTGAGCAGATGGGTACATTTCAAATTTGGAAACATGTCACAAACGTTCACACAGAAAGATTATTAAGGAGGTTATGGTCAGTCTGGTATCTGAAAGCAATCTGGTATTCAGGAATTTTTCAGCACTTTTAGATAGGGCAAAAGCCACTAATACTTTATTTTAAATTTCAGTAATAGGAAACAGGATAGGTAGGCATCTCTCTCTTTATCTTGTTACACCCTTCTTTCAGAATTATGAGATACTTTTTATACATTTCTTAAATAAACAGGCCAATGCAAACATAGGAAATCATAGGAACAGTGATAGTGGGATGAGCTTTAATGGCTAAGAAACGGAGCTTTTAACAATGGTCAGGGATTGGGCTAGATACAATTAATCTCTTAATTGAGATGTAGTTAGGTGATAAAAGTTTGGATGATTGTAAACAGGAAGAATGTTAAACTACTTATACTTGTAAATTTACTATGTAAATATCAATTTTAGTTGAGAGACTTAATATCTTCAGCTGTCAGAAAAAGTGGCAGTAATGCTGAGTGTGCATTTGAATAACAGTGGAAAAGCAGATATGGAGGAACATAATGGAGAAAGAATGTCCAGTTGCCTTTTGAAAAAGCACCTTTGGGACATAATGGAGAAAAGCTTGTCCTTTTCTAAAACCCAAGGGAAAATGAGAAGAGGATTTTTGTGTAAAGCTACAGTAGCATAAAAGTAACACAATAAACATAAAAAGGGAAAGAAAAATACTTTTCTATAATAGTGATGTGTGTACCTATCACCCAGTGATGTCTCCTTTTGTTCTCAAATTCATTGGGCTAATTTATTTTAGCTTGGTTTGTGTGATGGGCACTGTTCCTGGTTAAAGGAATATTTTCTTTAGAAGACTTCACAGTTATTAGATATGGAAAAACACAATATCCATTGCCACAGAATTCCTGAAACGTTTGGATATCTGGAAACAGAGAAAGAAAGAAAACACTAGATAAAGACTTTTTGGAAATATCTAGCACTGTCTAGGAATATGATAGACTGCTTTTAATATTTTTGTAACTCTACAACTACTGCGTGTATAGTCTAAATCAGGGGTGTCAAACTGCCGGTCCATGGACCGGATGTGTCATGCTGAAACTGCACCCACTCCATTGCTGGCAATGGAAAAAAAGTCATGATGTGTCGCAACACATCATGTGACGTTGCAAGTTTGACATCCCTGGTCTAAATGTTTCTGAGCTTTATGTAATGCCCCCCCCCCCAATTATTTGACACATCACATGGGCCCTGGCTCTATTGGAATCTTATATTAAAATCAAAGGTCTATTTTACACAAAGACAAGAAAGGGAAGAACAAAGTACTTGAAAAAATAAATTTTAAAAGAGTTGATAATGGTTTGGTAGTAATGGTTTGATATTTGATTAGGCCTAGAAAATCTAAGTTCAAATTCTTATTTAATGATGAAGCTCACTAGATATTTATACATAGAAAACACCTATTCTATCACTGGGTTATAACTCATTTGCTGTTTGTGAAATTTAAAAAAGTGTTTGTTAGCTATATTTAGACACTAAGGTCTACATAAAGCTAATTGTATGATTCTTTGATTCTGGACAAAATTTTCCTGAGAAAAATGTTCATGACCTCATGAATGATTTGGTTCACACATCACATTATGACACAGATTATTTTAATTATGGTTAGTCAATGCCTTAAGCACTAAACTATGGTTTGCAAATATATCTGAATTCAATAGAGCCTACTAAGAAAAAAACAAGGAAAATACATTATAGCATAGCATAAATATAGGGGGTGGGTAGGCAGGGTAGATATAGTTGCTGGTTGGGTGTCTGGCTTTTTTCCACCAGAAAATTGCTCATTTGAGGATTGCAAAACTGAGTTACACACTATGAATGACTGTGGCTTTTCTTCCATAAGAAGAAAATCTGAATGTTGTGAGTTTTGCTTTTAGAATAGAACCACGTTTTTACATTGTTCATATCAACTGATCACTAGTGTGTATGGTATAATAATAGGTCTACATTGGCATAACATCAAAACAAAAATTATAAACTACAGAAAAGTTCTTTGGCACTGAAAACAAAGCAGATAATCATTGACACAAAATGCTATATTGGACACCCTGAATTATCTATATATACAGTAAATGTTTTTATAAATGAAGCATAATATGGCTAATGTTCACCCGATCATTAGCATAACTAGCCTTTCTTTTCCCACTCCATCTCACATATATTTTAAAAAGTGCTTTGAGGGGCTCTGTATTACTAAGAATTAATTATTTTTACAAAAATACAGTGCATTTGCTAGTAGATCATAAAATACTCCAATAAATAATTAAATGTAAGCTGAAGTTGTCAAAATGAATATCATTTTATGGTGCAATATCTTTTCTTAATTCAGTACATTCCTTCAATTACTAATCAAAAAGATTCATTAACTTGAAGTGGGTAAATTAACAAAGATCTGTAGAGCTACTTATTCATATTGCTAAACGTTAGTGCTCCTAAATTTAGTTGAATACCTTTTTATCAAATAGCTATCAAAAACTAGTCCATTTCACAGTACAGAATTCGGAGAATATATTAAGACAGAACCATAATGCTTCTTAGATTGCTGAGCACACATTCATAGGTACTAGATCATGTAGACAATTAGTGGAAAGATGATGTGGAAAGGACTAAATTTTTGAAGCATGAAAATGAATTTAAGAACATTAGCAATAATAAAAAACAAATCTCTAGATCAGAATTTTTTTCCTGGATCATCAGACTGAGAAATGGACAAAAAAAGTCAAATTATCAGTTTTGGCTAGTATCCAACTATGCTATTAGCTGAAAATGGATGAATTTGTCCAATTTAATTCATGTCCCAGTAATTCCTATTTGATTACAACAACCTAGTGGATAAGAAGTTTCCCTTGAAGTGTTCTATATAAACCATATCCAAAGCCAGATTGATTGTGTCTTACTTGCGAGAACATATAATGCTGACTTCCAAAAATATATTGGCAGAATATATTGGTGGAATTTCTGCTGACAAAATTAAGAAAGTTTTGTTGGCACAAATCACATAATGGGAGCTTTGATTTCAAACATTTACCTTTTTTGTGTGGTATATTAACATTTTCTCAAAGATATATGTGTAGTGTGTACATGCATATGTGGCAATAGTGTGTTTCGTGCTCTCAATATACATATTTTTCTCACTAATTTTTGAACTGATAAAAATGGAAGCTAGGAGACTTCATGAATCATCCATATTAATGCTATGGAAATTCTGTTTTGGCTATTTTACTTGCAAAAATATGCTAATAGTTAATTTTATATGTTTTAACACATAAAAAGGCAGCCTAAAATATTCACAGTAAATAAATATTGTACAAACAGGCTTAGATATTTTTCTATGCATTGTATCAAGAAATGGATGCATCTAACTTAAAGAATGCACACATATATAGTTTTAAACAGTCCTTTTTAAAACAATTGAACATACTAATTATTAAAAGATTGTATTCTGATTTGTATTCATAGAAACATAGAAAAACGACGGTAGAAAAAGATGTAGCAGTTCATCAAGTCTGAGGTTTTTTTAATTTTATTTTTTAAACTGTGGTCAAATTATGAAATGTGTTTATGTGAAGCATATTTAAACTCAGTAACTGAAATTATTCAGTTGGTTCCAAGCTTCCATTACTCTTTCTTTGAAATAATATTTCCTAACATTATTTTTGAACTTTCTTCCTATCAGTTTGAGGTTCCTATGAATGTTAATATTAATATTACCTTTTAGAACCTTATTCACATTCTCAATGTATTTAAAGATTTCAATCATGTTCTCTTTCACTTCTGTCCTCCAACGTATACATATTCAATTCCTCCAATCCCCCTAATATGTTTTGTCCCTCATCATTTTTGTTGTCCATCTCTGGACTCACTCAATCTTATCAATATTTTTTTTAAGTGAAGTCTCCAGAATTGTACACATTATTCCAAATGGGGACTGACTAAAGCCCTATATATTGGGACTGATGGCTGGATTCCTGTCAAATGTCAAGATCCTGCATACCTAAAATTCAAAGTATTTTAGGAAGATATCAACCAGGATTAGAAAGTGTTGCAATGAAATGGATAGGTTTGGCTATTGGACTACAACTCTCTCTAGTCTACTTAGTCCAGATGTAGGAATTCTCATGCTGATACCCTCAGATTAAATCCCCAGCACCTCTATATTAGATTGAATGCAGTTGATTTCTTTGGGCTACGTAAAGCAGTAAATTCTAACTCAATATAAACATCTTATTTTTAAAAAAATGTCTTACCCATCAAATTGTTGCTAGGTGATGCTAAGCCAACACAAGAGACATATTGGCCTATTCTATGGACTCAACCTCTATAACTATCTCTCATAGTTGGAAAGAAGTTTATAATGAAGGGACAGATTAATTTTGTTCTGAAAAAAATCCATTCCTCCTTTATTTCTCAGATGCAGTTTTCAGAAATTTGTTGGCTATAATGAGTGTTTCCTAGGCTGACTGAAATAGAAATTCTATTCTGTGATATGAATGGGCAGCTGGATACTTGTTGGCATTCAATGAGGAGGCTGCTATTTCAGAGCTGAAGAGTATATCAGGAGCCATTTCTGCAATTGATCTGCTATTTTGATATTTGCAGTAATAATAATGAATGGGGAGAGGTTCGACTTTTTTGGGGGTAATTGGTAATGAAGCTTGCAGTGAGAACTTTGTTTTCTCTAAAGCTGACCTTCATGGCTTGTCTCAAACTTTTCTGATTTAAAAATGCAATGAGCTTGTCATGTAAACCATGAAATAAGTTGAATTAAATTTCACAGATTATTGAGCAGTTTTCAAATACTTTATATAAATGTGCTGGGAAAGATTTGCTGTATAATTATATCCCCCGTGATGACATTCATTCAAGATTTTGCTGATCAGTAAGTAGGTAAAATAATTGCTATAAATGTCCTGAATATACTTGTGTTTTCCAAATAGTGACATATTAATAATAAGATTATTTAAAAGCATGAAATGTCTGAAACAAATTATTTGATTTATTGTAATAGAGAAAACACATTTTATTAGATTCTATTGTAATGAGGAAAAATTGAGATATATCATATAAACTCCAATATGGGATGCCAAAGTTAATTTAAATGTGTGCCTGTGTGCTTTAGATAGGCCACCCACAATTAGAGTCGATGTGGTTCCATTGTCATAAATTCAGCCATAGTGGAATCTCAAAATAATGAACAGCTCATAATTGCAGATCAGTTATGGTTTGAAAAGCTTGTTTCTGAAGATCCATGCTGTTAATCTTGTATTCTTTGCATTTTTACTAGCTTTCTAAAGTCATGGATGAGATGATCTTATGGTCATCACCAGTCTTGGAGTGACTGAAATGTAACAGCGGTCAAGAATAGACAAGTGTGAGCAATTTCATGCAGCAATGGTCTATGCTAACCTCAATTCACAAAATTGGACCAAAGTGATTCCTATCTTAGCATAGAAAGCACTTATTTAAAGCCTGCATTGCACTTCATCTGAAATTCAGCAATGATTGTTTGGAAATAATCATGATGGATTTTCATATTCAAGTTTGGGTGTATTTATATTGTATGTGTGTATATATTGACAGTAAGTATTTATAAAATGTATAAGAATATTACCTTCTGAGAGCTCTCAAGATATGTAATATTTATATTTGAAAAGAAATAATTCTAAATACCACTTCCACTTTTCTTGGAAAAGGCCTTTTCTGTCATGTCCCTAACTCAGTTATTGCTCAAATGAAAGTTTAGAAGTCTGTAAGACTTCTCTCTTGGAATTTTGTCATGGTATTGTTTGATAGGTTATAATTAGTTTATTTTAATGTATTGTTTACATTGGGCTTAAATGTGGCTACACTAGAATTCAAGCCCTCTATCTAACTTTCCTTGGATGAAATCCTACATTCTTTTTCTCATGCTCAACAAAGTAACAGATCAAGAGCTAGTTGTTTCTCAGGATGAGAAGCAATTGTTACTTGTGCATTGTTATTGTAATAGATTAATCTGATCTCAGGCCTTTTTTTTCTAGTGTTCAAACTCTAGATTTTACCTAGGCAGCAATAACACTGAAAAAGCTGTATAGGAATAGATCTAACTGCTTCTTAAGTGAGAGGTGATTAGGAAATGGCAAGACTAAAAGCTAATCAAGGAAAACAAAACAAAACAAAAACCCAAACAAAATATCAATATGAAAAAATTAAGCTGCAGTGGCGCAGTCTTTAGAATGCAGTATTACAGGCTAATTCTGCTGACTGCCAGGGGTTTGATCCTCACCAGCTCCTTCCATCCTTCTGAAGTTGGTAAAATGAGGAACCAGATTGTTAGGGACAATACGTTGACTGTGTAAACTGCTTAGAGAGTGCTGTAAAAAACTGTGAAGTGGTATATAAGTCTAAGTGCTATTGCTAGAAGGCAATGGCAAATGTTTTTCATACTGTTGCAAGAATACAATAGGACCATATTCAGATTGATGCAGTTAGGGCTCAAACTTCACTTGAGGGACTTATTACTTATAAATTATAAATAGGCACAGCGATATACAGATCACTCACAATCTCCATTTAGCTATATACTGATCAAAGTCCAGTTAGATGATATATGAAATAGGCTATTCTTTTCCAGATTTGCTTTTATAGCAGGATATGGGAAGGAAAATCAATATTAGAATTATGTGTCCTCTAGGAATAGGAGTTATCACTTTTTCCACCTACATTGCTCATGACTATCACATTGTGTTTCAAGTTTCCGGAAAGGAAGTATCACTATGGGAAAGAACAGATAAATGGCTCCCTGCACTCTCCTATATGTGCTGTGTGTCATGCTTTTTGGCAGTTGCTTAAAACTGAAAATGATTTGTCCCAAGCATCAGTCTTATGGTGTTTTCTTTAGCAAGAGTTTCTGAGGAGAATGAGAACTTTACAAGAATTCCAGCTGATACTATTTCCAATTTAGAAATAATTGATCCCCCAATGCACAATTGAAGAATCTTTTTTATTTTCTTTATTGTTGCTTTTTCAATGATCAGGCAAGAAGCAAGATAACAGAACCTTGTAGCTGACTGTTTACATCACTATCATCTGAATCTTTATCAGTTTGGGAACTGAGAATTACACTGGGTTCCAAATCTAATCAAATGTAATGGGCTGTGACAACAACCTTGGGAGACAGAAGAAAGAATCACAATAAGATGGTTCCCTGCTAGATAAGAGAGATGATTCCTGATCAGCCCTCAACCTACAGAAGGAGTGGGAATAGAGGAAACATCTCAGAAGAGACACTTCCTAGTTTTCTGGGAAGCAAGTTATGGGAGTGGAGAAGTGAGTTCAGACTTGTACAATTATGTTACCATATAAGTAATGTTAGTAGTTTTCAAGGCAACTCCCATATTTAATGGATTTTTCCTCTCATTCATTCATTCGTTCATTCATTCAGATGATTGCTTTAAAATGTTGCAGACAGGTGCTATGCTTGCATTCCAAAGTGCTGCACAGCAATATTTTTATGTAACTCTTGCTTTCTAAATGGTAGGACAAGTTTACTTAAATGTAAGTCCTTAGCTATCCAGGGATCATTGTTTTGAGGCATATTTACATTTTGGGCCCAGTTAAATAAGCTATCCACTGAAATGTTATATTAGTGAATGAATTGGTTTTAGATATTGACTTGATTATAATGTCTTTAAATAAATGGAGTTCACTAAGCCTAAGTTAAATGTGAGAAGAAATATAGGTTTTTATAGATTAAATTTTTTTTCTATTGATTAATGTAGTTGATGATTAGACATAGTAATGAATGAATTCAATGAAAATGTATTAATCTGATTATAATATTCTATATAGATAGAGAGGGAATTTTTAAAGAAATAATGGGTATATATTCACTATGTTATTGTTTGTTTTTTAAAAATGGATCACCACGTTTCCATGTGGGTTCTTAGGCTGTGTTGGTATAAAATGGAAAACCAATAAAAATTGTTTTGGAAAAAAAAAAAATAAGCTATCCACATTTTTACCTCTTAACCCTAACCCTCCTTTAATCTTTATTATTTATTATTACAAAAGGATATCATGTGAGGAGTTTTCATCTGGCATAAGATTCTCCTTTTCTTTCTGACTTATGTTAGACTATAGTTAAACCCTTTCTCAGGCTAGATTTGAAGCTTCAACACACTCTTAATTCTTGTTACCCCTTCCACCAGCTGCATCCTTCAAGTTTTCCTTAAGTATGTTTCTTTATACTTTTTTTTTGCTTCTTAGATATGAATTCTACTGTCTTCAACTATCATCTGTGGTTTTCAAGGTTTTTCTCAAACATGATCCTATATTTCATATATACACAAATTACTGAATGCTACCACTGTTTTATAACCAAGCATTAGCTTCTTACTTTGATTATGACTTCCATCCGTAAGATTTCATTAAATGAACAATCACTAAATAGATTGTCTTATTTTCAGTCAAACTTTTCTTTTGCTTTTCTGATTTTAAATGAAGGAAAAAAGTGGAGGGAACAATTAATTCAAGAAAAACACACAAAAAATGCTGAAATGTTGCAAAAACAAAAGGAAAAATTTGCATTTTAGCAGGAAATACTGGCATTTGTAAAGGGGTCGAAATCTGCACATACCAAATGAGGAAGAGTTAGATTGTGACACCATGTCAATAATTTTGCCTGGATGCTCCCTATGGATGCTTCTTGTGGTGAATGGAAGCTGGAGATCTGAAGATGTAATGAAATTGCAAGTAACATCTTGATTTTTAGTAAATGCTTTATAATGTTTATAATGAATATTAAATTATTTTGTTAGAAATAAAACATGGAAATAATTTATCAAAGGGTACATTGCTTGAGTTCTTTATTACTAACACAAAGAAATAGATATCCTGGGTCAGGTAAAAAGTACTTGTATCAAACTATCAGTTCAAGATGAAACATCCCATATCTCACCTTCTACAGTATTTGTTAATCATTGCATTTATAGTTTCTTGTGTTGAACTTTATTTTTTTTTATTAGAACAACAGACAGAACCAAGTAATTCTGAGTGCTTTTAAAAATGTAGAGTGTCTGCTATAGTGTTTTTTCAAGAAAATTGAAGAGCTGCCATTCATTTTTCAGTTGTAAAAGCTTTGGGGAAATGTTACACACACACACACACACACACACACAAACACACTGAAAACAGACACTGCCCAGATTATAAATAATTAAAAAGGACAAGTGGGGACAATGCTCAAGGTTACAAGGAAAATGTTTACTTTTCTAAGTAAATTAGTTCATTCAAGTCATAGATTCATTGACTGGAAGAGTATTATTTTTAAACATTTACCTTACTCAACAATTTTAACTCGGGCTGAATTAATTTCACCTTAACTTTCAGGTTTATGACCTAAATCATGACTTAGCTACAATCTTATATTTAGGGTTACTGCTTCCAAAACACACATTAAGCTGTATATTCTGTAGTTGCCTCCCTGCCTCCTACAAAGGATATAACAACAGACAAGAGGTATATGCAAAATATGTCAGTTCATAAACAGAATGGGGCACTTTTTCAAGCTCCAAACTATATGGCCTGAGGAAGAAAAAGCTCATTTCAGAGTTTTCTGGAATATTCTGTCTTTGAGTTGGTAAATTTTGCATATACTCAATAGAGAGTGATAGCAATATCACTCTCTATTGGGTGACATGTTCTGTCTCATGAACAAATAAACAAATCAATACAAGCTCCTTGTGAATGAGAAAACAAAACTATTGAGTTGATGGCTGACCTTGTCTAGACTCAAAAGCTAAGCTTGCCTATCGCTTAGTCAGGAGACTTCCATCTCTCCACAGGGATTGAATTTGACTTTACCTTTATAGTATAAATTGTAAACATAAAGTAGTTACTCAAATAAACATTCACATTTCCTAAATAAGGAAGAAAAAAAAGAGAATGGAGCTCTGATGTTGATTGCTTTTCCATGAGTTAGAGTTCAAGGTTGTACCAAAGGTCCCTCTTGCTATGTGGGAGAAAGTAATATGTCGTGACAACAAAAATATTCTTTGTGTCTTAGATCTATGCTGATTGTCACTCTGACTGGTTCATACATTGTACTGATCCATGATTTATTTGATTATGATTTGTTTAATAAATCATGGGTGACATTCTGCTAAGTCATAAAATAAAGTTTACAAACCATAATGGCTGAGTTTGAAGAAAGTTCTAAGTTAAAAGCACACAAACCATTCTATGGTTTGGCTCAACATGTATATCTTTTAGCACTCCTTTGAAACTAATTGTACCCAACTTCTATTCAGTTAAGTGGCAACAGAGCTTTGCTTGGCTCAGCAATGGCATTGTCTATGCATATACAGAAGCATTATTGGTGAAGAAGATCTTCCAGAGGAAACAATTAGTCCCAACAGGAATCTTTGTCAAGGCAACGTGTAGCATCCCTTCATAGTGGATCACCCTTGATCTACCTTCTCCTTCCACATCACAAACTTCTTCTTTGAGAAATGCTTATTCCTTTGACATGATTTACATATCTCAAATCCCTGTCAATTGTGATTGTTGTTGTTAATAGCCTGAGTGCTATATGGTTTTTTGTTTGTTGACTGTTTTAAATAATCTCTGGTTTATTGCATAGGTCCTGTAACTGACAAGCCAAGGTTGCTAGATGCTTGAAAATGTATTAATTTCTTGTGTGATGAATGCTGATACTATTTGGGCTGGAGTGGTGACAATGATGAAATGAAGAATAGTTGTCAGCACCATTCCTTGAATGGATAACTGGGACGACAAGTGTCCCTCTGAAAATTAGCTGACAGTTGAGCTTTTCTCCAGAATGCCAGAATTATTACTCCATTCAGAAGCACTGACTGTGCAAAGTGTAGGCAGAGAAAGTGTTCACTCTAGCATGGCACATATTACATGGAACTGCAAATAGGGTCATTCTTCTGTTCAGAGCCCCAGTGCCCACAGTAATTAACTTCACATGCCAAATCTGAAAACTGAGTTCAAGTGAAGTGATGAGAAGTCCAGCCCCAAAGGGTACATTGCTTGAGTTCTTTATTACTAACACAAAGAAAGAAATAATAGTTCTTTTTTTTTAAAAAAAGGGAGCAGGTGTATATGTATGTAGGTCTCACTGTGAAGTCTTTGCCCTGAAAATTCATTTTTTATATCCTTTGTACTGGACAGATTTCTTTCTTGAACTTCTATACAAAAGACATTTGCCTTTTTTAAAAACTCAGGAGTATGGCTAAAATATATAAATACCAAAGCTATGTGTATGTGCAACAGCAGAGAGTAATCATTGGATCACTGCATACATATTGTTTTAAGTCTCCAAAGAAACCAAGGAGAACTTGCAGGGGGGGAAAGAGTGAATTTTAACCGCTACTTGTTAAAATATCTTCTGACATGTTGAAAGTTAAGGAGAAATATTTGATAATAAACATTTACAAAAGTGGTGTTTCTGCACGTGTGTAGAATTACATCATTCTAAGGAAATCATTACCCCTGTGGGCAGGCTGGCCCCAACCTTGATGGCTTTCCAGAAGGACCTGCAGATCTGGCTTTGCCATTTGGCCCGGGGGGAAGATAGTGGTATGCTTTGTAATTGATCTAATATTTTATATTGTTTATATGGTTGCTTTATTTTTTTATTGCTTTTGTTTTAATTTATAAGTCTCCCAGAATCACAAGGAGAAATGGGCAGCTATATAAATTGAATACCTATATAATTAACTTTCTCTCAAATATATGCCCTGGGGAGGAGGGAGGGAAGTGAGGATCACTCCCTACATTTCCATGGATGGAGTATCTTGAAGTAATATACTAGTTTTCTCGTACTGGCTTTAGGCCTGAAAGCCAGCTGGGTCACTTTGGGCCAGTCTCTCTCTCTCTCTCTCTCTCTCTCTCTCTCTCTCTCTCTCTCTCTCTCTCTCTCTCTCTCTCTCCCTCCCTCCCTCCCTCCCTCCCTCTTTCTCTCTCTCTCAGCCCAACCCACCTCACAGGGTGGTTGTTGTGGGGAAAATAGGAGAAAAGACTTCACCACCTTGAGTTATTTATAAAAATAAGTGTGAGATTAAAAAAAAAGTTTTAAGAAATTTGATACATGCAAATAAAGTTCTGATGCAAATTGATCTATGCAAGTTAGGCACACAGTTATCTTCTGAATTTTGAATCTCAATACATTTTATATATTTTATTTTAATCAGTTCAAAACGTCAAATGCTAATTTGGGTATTTAGAAATAGAGTAGAATACAAACAAAGAAATTTAGATATTACTTTAAGATATAATATTATTATAGTGATAAATAATAAAAACATATGTGTACAAAAATCAAACATGCTTATTTAAAATTCATGGACTATGTAGACTTTTTTTTAAAAAAAATATAGAGATTTGTCAAGAAAAAGAATTGGGTAGACTTATTAACAAGCACTGGTAAACTGACATTAAATTTCAGTCACTATCAGATCATTCAGAATGCACAAATCCTTCAGTTTATAAGAAATGTATCATTTAGACCAGGCCAGTGGAGACCGTGCCCACCCCAGCTTTGGCAATGTGAAAAAGTCACGATACGTTGTGACACGTCACGTGATGCAGCAGGTTTGATTTAGACTATCATAAGCCATCCCATTAATATTCATTAGAAAAACTCACCTTTAGTATTGCCATTCAGGGATGCTTTGAGAAAAGAAGGATCAAAAGTAATTATCTTGGCTCATGTTTTCTTGAATGTTAAAAGGGGCCTCCCATTTTTAGAAATTATAGTACTTTTATAAACATGTTAAACTATTTGTTTGGACTTCTTTTTACCTACTTCCTTTGGCTTCCTGAAATTGACTGCGTAGACCCAACTCTGTTACTAACATTGCCATGTATTAACATTATCATGTCATCACCTAGAGTCAGTATATGAAGGAGATGGGCAGTTCTAAATACAATACGTAAGTAAAATTAAGACAAAATACTAATGATAGTTTCATAAGGCTGAAATCATATCTGGGTTGTCACAATGATGTTAATATAAAATATCTTCTTTCATAAATAGATTTGTCCTCATAAGGTTTTTTGTTACAGGTACTACTGTTACAGGTTTTCTGTTTGCCTTGTCATTCCCATATTGGTGGTTCAATGGCAGTAACAACAAAAAAAGTGGCATGATTAAAAAAAGTGAATATTGCAATTGCAACCTTATGTCTCCTTTTTATGTGTCATGGGTACAATGCTGGTAAAAAAGGAGCAGGACTTTCATCATATGGTTGTAGTAACTATCTCCTCCTCCTCCTCCTCCTCTTCCTCCTCCTCCTCCTCCTGTAGTTATCCCTGATGTAGATCCAAAGATGCATTTCTCCAACCTATTCCTGGCAAGGAGAGAAAGAACCCTTGGTAGTTATTTCATTTTGTTGTTGTTTCCACAACTTAAGCTGTCATAGTTGTCCCTCCCAGCTTTCATCATTCAGGAAGACAAGGCGACCCCCTGAATTAACAATAGGAAATATAATGAAACATGTGTATGCCTTTTTGTCCTTGGGTAGTGGCAAAATCACTTCATTATCCTCCGTGGTGATACTTTAACTTTCTAGTTTTTTTGCAAAGGTATGATTTTCTAAAACAAATAGTGAGGAGACAATGCAGTAGATAAATGATTGCGCCTCTGTTTCACTGAGACCATAATGTTACTAGTTTTGCAGATTCTGAAATCTATTTTTAAGTTCACTGCCATACAGTGCACCGTTATATTTTCTAGCTTTGAGCAAATCTTTAAACAGGTCATTCATTTTATCTTAGCTCTGAGCTTTTCTCTAGTAGCAACTGTAGTATGCCAGGATTTATAGTCTAGAGCAAAATCAAGAAAACACATTGATTTAACTACTGAAGTAATTGTTTATAGAAAACAAAAACGAAAACAAATGGTCATTCAGAATGAGACAATACAGTTACACTTCTTAATGGTAATCAGTTCTGTGGGGTTTTTTTCTATGCAAAAAGTGACTTTATGGCAGAGCTCTGAAGAATGAATGATAGGCTGTACAATAGTATTGTAATTCATGCCTGTTCTATATGAAACCTAGTCACTTTTAAACTGCAGCCAGATGGAAGGTGGTAGGAAAATGACCTTGCAATGCGTTTTCTTACCTCAGGGCAAAACTTTGAAAACAGCCACAACATAAAGCTTTATTTCTTCTGTGCCTTTTTCAGTAATGTTACTTTTGTAAAGACTGTCCAGTTTAGCTATTTTATGGGAAGCTAATAAAAAGCACTATTTTGAGACCACCTGAAAATTTTTGGAATATAATAATTTCACATCCCAAGTGACTTGTGGTAAAAGGTTTCAACTCTCTAAATACAATTTTTTACCAACACATCTCATATCTTGTTCAGAATTACTTAAGTAACAACAACACCCAATTAAAAAATATATTATATTTCAAATTGGTGTTGATTATTATCTTTAAAGGTGTTGATTATTATCTTTAAAGCGCTCCATGGCATCGGACCTGGTTACCTTCGAGACCGCCTCCTGCCACAGATTACCCCCCACCGACCTGTACGCTCTCACAGAGTGGGTCTCCTCAGGGTGCCGTCGGCCAGGCAGTGCCGGCTGGCGACCCCAAGGGGGAGGGCCTTCTCTGTGGGAGCTCCCACCCTCTGGA
>NW_015388408.1:96558-114687 GCF_001527695.2 Protobothrops mucrosquamatus
AAAAAAAATCGTGAATGTATCTCTTCAAAAGCACACCTATAAAAATAAAGTCCTGTGATGTTTATTAAGAAGTAAGTCTATTGTGATTGGTTAAAATTTGCTCTCTGTTGTATATATAGGATTATAGCTATTATTATGAATTAAGAAAAAAAATAGACAGAAAATAGCTCAAGCCTGTTAAGAAAACAATAATGAACTCAGTGTGACAGAACTTCTGAAAGGAGAAAAGAAAAACTTAAATTGTTCCCTAGTATATGATACTCTCATTACATACCTCTTTGCTGATGGATCAAATTAATAATAGCATATTTATAATAAAAAGAATTTTGTCCCAAATAAAAATATTACTTATAGCTGAATAACACATAAAGTAGTAAAAGCTGAAAAGTATTCACCTTCCTTACCAGTGTGCAAAGAATGGAAACTGGATTTTTTAAAATTAATGTTATTATTCTCAGAATATGAGGAAAACCTCAGAGGGAGATTTTTGCAATGTTTTCTTCTGAAACTGATTTGCACAACCAGGTTGTTCAGCACAAGTACAGCAACTAGCAATTTCTCAAGGCAGAAATACACAGTATCATTTCTTTGTTCACCCCCAGCTCACTGCTACATGTCAAAAGTAATGTTTACTAATTTAGGCCTGCTGGAGATTATTCCACAGTTGGCAAACTCCTCCAGTCCACTTGACTAATGTAGCAGAAAAGCCTCCTGCCTTCTGGTCACTGCCATTGATGGCCATTTCATTCTGGGCTCCAGACTAGAGAAACAATGGAGGTTTTTGTCACATTTATAAGTTTGTTGATGAAACAATGATTGCTGAACAGTGAAATGCTCGAACTGTCTGAAACCAGTTTCCTTTCTAGCCAATGTGACAGGTATATCAGTGAAAGACTGGATGAGAATATTGCTGTTGGACCTGTGATGGATGAATCAGGAGGAAAGTGTCAAGTATGTGGGGGAGGATGGCTCGTGTCTCTCAAAACTCCACTCAGGAAAGCTAAAGATGCTGCCTTTTTTTCAGCACAGGCAGGACTGATACAGACACAGGGAAATTCATGAATCAGAATAGTGATAAATGCAATCCAAGTAGAACACCAGGCTACTACCATGGCCATATAGCCAAAGAGTTGAAATCTGGAATGGGGTTTCTTAAATTAGCTTCATATACAGATGGTTTATGCATGGGGGTCAAGCATGTTAAGATTGAAGTGCAAAATAGCATCAGATCTGGTCATTATACTGTATAAACTAGTGAGATTTATAGCTCTCCCTTTTTCTGTTTTTGTGTTTTTGCCATTCACAGAGATAGGCAAAACGTCTTGAGTCTGCAAGGAGTCCGCAAGGAGAAGGGCGGGATATAAATTTAAAAAATAAAATAAATAAAATAAATAAACTTATAACAGCTATACAAAAAAGTTATCCATCTGGAAGCATAACTGTATTGAAAGGCACAATGAATTGCTTCAGCTTTTTCAACCCCCCCCCTAAAAAAAACCCCCACATAGAATATTCCCTCATGGTAAGCAACATTTCTAGAATACTTCTGTAATGCAACCTTTCTACAATATTTCAAACTATTCCATCTAAACAAAACTAATTTATAAAATAGTACGCATGTACAGTGTATAATTGTTTGGTAGCATTAAATTAGTACAATGTTCTTTATAAAATAAGATTTAATAGCTGAATATTTAATGATAACTTTAGAGAAAAATGGTATCATACTGATATTTTCTAAATGGAAGGCAATTATAACTAAACCTGTGGATAAAGGATAATCTTCAAGTATTAAGTGATGAAGAATATTATTTGAATTTTTCTGTGCTTTATTTTGATTTTTCTCAGAAGAACTTACTATAGCAAATGATGCCACTGCAAGATCTCCCACCTACATAATGCTTTTTTGCTGAATGCAACTGCAGGCTTATTTAATATTTATAATTTTTATGGATAGTTCACAGCTTGGAAGGATTTGTTTAGGTAAAATATATGGGCTTAATTCAATAGACTTCTTATGCACATGAATTCCCCACCCAAACTTCCTTGTATGTCTCTCCAGATTTTCCAACCTAGCAGAATTTGATCACCAATATAGATACAATGAGTACTGGATTGTACATAATCTACTAGCTTGGATCCAAAGCATCCCAATGTGCAAATTTTTGAACCATAAAGATTGGAGAGGACAGGCAATTATATGTTTGATTACCCTTTCAAAGATCAAGATTCTGGCTCTCATTTCAAAGGGAGGGAATTAACTAATTCCACTGGACCAAGATGATAGGGCTGCAAATATGCTGATTTTATTTTTACTCTGCCTTACTACACTGAATTCAGCTGAAAGAATGCTGAACTCCATTAAATGGATTCTTTCTTTTAGTTCTGTTATTCCATGGTTTCCAATGTGGACTATGGTTCAATAATTATATCACTTGGAATTCTAAGAGTTTCTGTCCTAAAACACTTGGAGAACATTATGATAGAAAATTAGTAGGAGATAAGGCTGTGTTGTAATTCTCAAGGAAGACCTTGTTCTAAAATAATAATTGTGGTGACCAAAACTGGATGCAGTATTCCAAGTGTGGCCTTACCAAGGCATTGTAAAGTGGTAGTTTCCTGGATCCATTATTTTTCCTTTTTTAAAGATGGCAACTACATCAGCTCTTTTTCAGTCCTCTGGTAGTTCCCCAGTGCTCCAGGATCTTTGAAAGATATAGTTCAGTGGTTCTGAGATCATATCTGCAAGTTCATTCAGAACCTTGGGGTGTAGTCCATCTGGTCCTAGTGATTTTAACTCAAATAGGGTGGACAAGTGCTCACTTACCATTTTCTTGCCTATCTTAACTTGTGTTTCTAATCTGTTTTTTACGATACCGTTTTTGATAGGTTGGACTGTTTTTCCCCTTTGTGTAATCTTCATCTTTGTTCCATTACATTGGCCTGTCCTACCCATCCCACTTGTTGTGGACTATATCAGTTAAAGAATTCCAACTGGTGGGGGTCCAGAAAGAGACCCTTCTCTACTGTTATCCTGGCCTTGTGGAATATTCTGCCCCTAGAGATGAGCCAGGAACTCACTTTTCTGACCTTCTGGAAAGGAATGAAAACAGGGCTCTGTAATCTTGCATGTGGAGCCCAGAAGAGCACATCGGGGCTGGTTTGCACTCTAAAAGCCCTCCCTTCCCCTTTTAATTAATTTTTAACAATGTTTTAATAATGCCTGTTTAATTTTTTTACTTTTATATGTTGTTTTCATATTTTAATATTTATTGTGCCACCAGATCTCCTCTGCGAGGAAGATGGGTAATTTAAAAGTATGATAAACAAATACTTGCTTATTTGTTCAAAATAATTATATATAAAATGTGTTCCTTTATCTTTCTAGATGTTAAAATATGTACTAGGAAATATGTGTCTAGGAGTTAAAATAGAAAAGCACCACCTAAACACAAAGCATAGGATAGCCAAAGCATATATTTTGGTAGAGAGAAGTTGAATAGAATAGAGCTGGAAGGGACCTTGGAGGTCTTCTAGTCCAGCCCCCTGCTCAAGCAGGAGAACCTACACCATCTCAGACAGGTGAATGTCCAGTCTCCTCTAAAAAATCTCCAGTGATGGAGTGCCCACAATTTCTGAGGGTAAGCTGTTCCACTGGTTGATTGTCCTCACTGTCAGGAAGTTTCTCTTTAGTTCCAGGTTGCTTCTCTCTTTGATCAGTTTCCAACCATTGTTTCTTGTCCATCCCTCTGGTGCTTTGGTGAACAACCTGGCCCCCTCTGCCCTGTGGCAGCCCCTCAGATACTGGAATGCTGCTATCATGTCTCCCCTATTTCTTCTTTTCTTTAGACTAACCAAACCCAATTGAACTCAATTCTTGTTTCCATTAATACCAAGGCTTTGAACAAGAATGATTTTGAATGCAAAATCTTATTTGCTTTTTTGGGAAACATATTTTCATCAGCAAATACATCCTAAGAGAGAGTTCTGTTATGTTCCAAATGGAATATTTTGAAATTGGTTTCCCTTTATAAATATGATTGAAAGTATACTTTTTCTAGGACAACAAATTCCTGGTTTAATCAGCGAGTATGTAGAGGAAAAAATAGCTTTAAATAATTCATGAGATGTGGTAGATCTGTTGAAAGCTCTAAACCTTGATTGTTAAATGAAACTTGTTTGTCCAAAAGCATTTGATTTATTTCACCAAATATTATGCAATTCTTTATATATATATATATATGTGTGTGTGTGTGTGTGTGTGTGTGTGTGTGTGTGTGTGTATGTGTATGTGTATATATACTGTATATATATGTGTGTGTGTGTATATGTGTGTATATATATGTATATCTGTATATATATTCACATTTTTATAAGCTATGATAATGCAATAATATTTTCCCACGAGTGCATGTTTGAAAGGATTCCATTGAATTTGTGAGGAAATATGCACTCTGTTTGTTTGTTTGTTTGTTTTGCAGAATTGCATGCCTTAGAATGCTGTGATGAAAAAATAGATCCCTCACAACACATATCTCTGCTTCTTATGTGAATCAAATAACCTTAATATTCTTAAAAATTACATATGTCTCCAATATAAATGTAACATATCGTGACAGACTGGATTTAAACTGACCTACATATTGCTAGGTTGTCTTTCCAACTTGGGTTGTTCTGTCTGAGGAGATGACTTCATTCATTTTGGATGAATGCTGTTCTTTGTAATGTATTAATTTATAGTTCATGGCAAGTGTGGATAACCTATAGCGCCAGGGCTTCTGGTAGCCCCAAAGTCTTTTCTTCTAGTTTCTAGAATCCTTTGGGTATGGATTTATTAAAAAGTGATTAACCTCTTTTAATATGGGTAAATCATGAATATATATATACCCTAAAATAAATACAACATACACACACTACAGCCGTGAGCTTGGAAAATGATTAAACAGAAACAAAAGCTCACAATTCAGCTTAAATGAAAACTGTATACCTATGTGCCCTTTAAAACTCCCACTATAAAGATATGATTAAAAAGTGTCTACTGTAATCAGTCATTAACCAAAGGACAATTTTTGTTTTGTCACACATGGGAGGTAGCCAGAGATCTTTGGAATGTTCCTGCACATAAATCTCTATTCTGAAAGAGTAATATTACTGCAGCTGTTGCTAAATGTTTTATAAATTAAAATCAGTTTCTTTTGCAGACTCTGATTCATGGATTCTGAACTTATTTCTAGATTTATTTCTAGATTTGTCAAACAGATCCAGTAAAAAGAAAAACTGGCAGCTTCCTTCAAATAAATATTTGAAAAAAAAAGTTCTGCTGATTGTTGTGGATTATGTTTTTCTTGTTGCATATGTACTAATGTTAGCCATTAGAGACGAAAACATATACCTTGTTATGAAATGAGCAATGGACTCACTGAATACTTATTTTGACTATGATATTGGTTCTGACTTTCTTCATTTCCCACTAATATTGTGAAGAAAATTTCTTCTCTATACTGTACTGTACTGTTTTTAAACATACACACATGATGTCAACTTCCAGCACTTCTCTTAGTTGAAGAATATCTGATGTCAGTGAAAGTATCTGACAATACCCTTAATTGCACAGTCAATGTTCCAATAGACTTCACTTTCCATTAAATCCTGAATTTCAGCTTCTTTAGGGCCACCTCTCATGAGATTTTCTCAAATCAGGAAGGAGAGCTACTAGAGACACAACAAAGAGAAAAATAGATTTATGAAATAATAAACACCAATTCTGTTAATCATCTAAAGACATCTGTGGAGGTCGGGGAGCAGGGAAGTTAAAAAGTCAAGACGACGGTTGTGAACACATGAAAGTCCCACTTCTTTTCAATGTGCATCATGCGTGTAAAAAGGGGCAGGCTTTGGATTGATAGTCACACCCATGATCTTGATTTTGCTATGTCTCCCCATAGTTGCTCTTGATGTCAACCTACACTAATGAAGTAAGTTTTATTAAAAATAATTGTTTTCTTATTTTACTTGTTAAAATAGTAAATATGAAAGAAAACAGTCTACATCTCCAAGAAAAAGATAAATAATGATTAGGCAACATTATACGATATATTAAAGTAAACAAAAATAACAAAAACACCTAGTAAACAGAAAAAAAACTATGTGATAAGAATATTTATTACATAAAATTAATTATATTGTTAAACTTATTATTAAATATAAAACATAAAGGTGTACTATGCTCTCTCTTGATCCATTCCTTAAAATTAGATGACTGAATGTTTTGCCATTTATTTATGTAATAAATTTATGAATAGCTAATGATTAAAAACAAAATATAAACAGGATAAAATAGCAAGAATTTTAAAAACATCAACATAATTTAGCTGCATAATACAATTATGTAAAATTATTATCTTTGCAATATCCCCAGCTCAAGAGAGTTAACATTCTTCATGAAATAATAAATCACATTTGTTGGGAATATAATTTAACACCACCCAGAGATCCTTAACTATAATATTTATTTCCAAAATTACATTATCATATGTATAGATTGGTAACCAATCAAAAGCATAACAGAAACTTAACCAGCAAATTTGTTTGCATCACCAACTTAAAACTCTAATGTCTATTTCTTTTTCAATGCTCTTTGAGATTCCAATCTGTTGTGTCAGAAATAATATTTTTTGATGAATTAATTTCATTTATAAACTAGAGAAGGTATATTTTCTATATTATGTCAAATTTTGATATCTGATTCTCCAAAATGAAACATTCCAATTCTTCCTTCCATAGTTCAAATATGTAACTAATACCTTAATTTTTTATTTTAACGTCTTATAAAATTGAATTGTTGGTTTCTGTTAAAGCACTGTGTCTCTTAAAAAAGAAAGAATTGCTGACGCCTTCAGGGCTGTTAAAACATCTAGGCCACCTTTAGTTAATGCATTTTTCAACTTTATAAATTGCCAAGTGTATTGTAACTGAAATACAAGTTACTCAAAATGCAGTTATTCAAAATATTTAAAACAACCATTAAAAATCAAGTGATTTCAAGCATTAATCCCTTGGTTGCCTCATGTATTCTTACAGAATATGTTCCCTTCTGTTTTCAAATTTAGATTATACCATAGCTTCAATTTTTTGTGTGATTTAAAATATAAAATGTAACTGCTTACCCAAACTAGAATACGAAAATCCTGGTTTAGTATACCTGGGCCATACAGTTATGAATCGAAAAAGGACACCAAAATAATTTTGAAAGAGCCCTGAAAATGTTTTTATTTTTTTAAATAAAAACTAGAAGCATATCTCATAGAGGAAGAAAAAATTCAAAAACTTCTCAGATTTCAGCACAGTATTTCTCAAAACAACAGTTTGTGTGTAGGAAGAAATCAGAACTTAATCCATGTCACATTCCAAATTAAAGTTTAAATTGTTTTTTAAAATGATAGTATGTGAGGCCACAAAATAAAGCTTGTGAATAACTGTTACATTTTACCTTTTGTATTTTATCCCTACTATTATTTACTGACAACATTGTAACCTACAGTTCACCCATCACAAATAGTTTTCAAGATAATATGTAGAATTTAAATTATTCAATGCAAAATCTAAAAATAAAGAGTATTCATGCCTGGCCTTGTAGAATTAAAAAAAAATAGATATATTCATAAAAGGACATGTAGACTTGTATAAATTGCATAAATAAGGTTTTGTAGCCTGTAATCCTGATCTGGCCTCAAAATGACAGTGCCAACTGATAATCAATTATTAAATTTGGTTTGCAAATTTCTTTGGTCCACGGTGTACCATGTCACTTCAGGATTTAATGGATTCTTTTGGAGATAAAATGTGTTTGAATATGGTGTTTCCCAGCCCTACGTCTGGCAACAAAATGTTTTTTTCAAAATAGTAGTTAGCCAGTTGATAGCAGTGGGCCATCTGATGTAATAGAGATGTAGCTAAACTCAGTTCATGTCCTGATGGCTACCAGGGTGTGAATAATTGCTGCAAAACTGCCTCTGTCATGCAGATTTGTAGCTGTTTGGAAAGCCTCTCAGCTATCCAGGTCATGGTTGTCCCAAAGATACTTTTTTCAAAAGGCAGCTGGACTCTCTTTGTTTTTCCTTGAAGACGGCTCACTTCACATCCAAGAAACTTCTTCAGTTCTGAACTTCCAGTTGCCTTTTGAAAAAACACCTTTGGGACAAACATTTACTTTGTTCAAAATTAAAACAGGCTGAAAAACAGTAAAAACTGTTATTAAACAGAATCTTTGCATTACTGCAGCAAAGGAAGTCATGCAGAACAAAAATGATGCGCTATACTATACACAACATACATTTCATAGCCAGCTTACTAATTCTATGCATTTATTTACAAGGCTGGGATTCCCAAATATTTTGTGATTAAAAGCCATGTGTGATTTAAAAGTATATGTATNCCTTGTGCACATGCAAAGAACTCTGATAAACAGTAAATCAGTCCATATATTTCTGTCCTCCAGACTGAGAAAGGCAGGAGTTTAAGGGACAGGAGTGGTTCCTTAAACCTTAGCTCAACAGACTTGGCTCTGTACCAAAAAGGAAAAAAGCTGGTGTAATTTGGTTTGGGATTTAAGGGGTGTAATAGGTCCCCAAGTCACTTCCAGTTGCATTTACTTCCTGAGTCTCTCCCCAACTCTCACTAAAGCTTCCAGAAAAAGGTGCCTTAAGGCCCACTTGAAGAATACTACAACATTTTGTGCTTTCCTTTTTTATTTGCCTAGTTTAATGCTATTTATGTGAAACCATAAGTTGGCTGGCTGGGCCGGGCTTTTGGTGCCGGAGGTGAGTATAAAAGACACACACACACACACACACACACACACGAAAATAAGACCTGGTGCCTCTTTTGGAGGCAAAAATAAAAAGACCCGGTCTTATTTTCGGGAAACACGGTACTGACCAGCTGAATCATTGCACCCAGGGCATAACAGGTTTGCAATTTCATGATCCACATTAACTTTCAAACCAAAAGTCCTTCTTTATCCAAAGCTTTTTCTTTCAACTTTATGGCTCATTATATTCCTTTGGTTTTGCAGAGCGAAAGTAACTCAGCTGTAGACAACTAAATAATAGCAAGTAGCAATGTAAGATTTGCAGCTTTAAGTAAAAGCCTACAATAACAGTGTAAATTAAACAATACTATGAATATAAAAATGGATTCCCTTGTTACAATTTAGCCATGCATACTATTAATTTGATTTATTTTATTCAGGCTCATAAGTACCCATTATTATTATATAATAATATGCAGGTTTTGTCCTTACAGAGGTAAACCAAACAATTCAAGGTGTTACATCTATTAGTGGTTGCTCTATTTTACATGCTTCAAATGACCGAAGGTGGTCCAGGAAAAAAACAATTTCTCTATATTCTCATGATTGTCTGGGACTAACACTGATACATGGCAGGGTTTCTATAGCAGCAAAGCTGGCAAGTTGGGTTAGGTTAAGGATAACTGACAGACCTTAATTATGGGAGAAGCTAGCTAGGACAGATATCAATTGGCACCTTTATAAACAAAATGTTGAACTACATACAGGTGGCCCTCAACTTACGACCACAATGGAGCACAAAATTTCTGTTGCTAAGTGGGACATTTGTTAAGTGAGTTTTGCCTGATTTTATGACCTTTCTTGTTACAGTTGTTAAGTGAATCACCAAAGTCATTAAGTTAGTAACCTGGTTGTTAAGTGAATTGGGCTTCCTCATTGGCTTTGGTGGTCAGAAATTTGCAAAAGTGATCACATGACCCTGGGACACTGCAACCGTCATAAATATGAATCAGATGCCAATTTTCTGAATTTTGATCACGTGACCCTGGGGATGCTAAAAAGGTCTTAACTGTGAAAAATGGTCATAACTCACTTTATTCAGTGCTGTTCTAACTTTGAACAGTCACCAAACTGTTGTAAGTCAAGGATTACCTGTACTGACATTACAGCTAGAATAAGAAAGGATCCATAAGGGTCTTTTTCAGACCTTATCATATTGGAGACAAAAGTTAAACAGGGCTGTTTACTTGCTCTCTTCTTATTTACCTTTTATATTAATGATATTGCGGGGGCATGAAATTGCAAAAAATTTTCTCCCCCTCACTCAATGGTCAGAAAATTTTGGTATAAATGTTTGCTGAAAACATGACTTTTTTCATATACTGAGATAGGTCTTTGGAGATAAAAACAACAACAACAATAATAAAGTTGGAAGGGACCTTGGAGGTCATCTAGTCCAATCCCCTATAAGCCTATAAAAAATACTAATATAATATTAAACACAGATGGACAATTAATGCCAACATACATGTCTGACTTTAAATTCCTGGATGTCATCTTTCATAAGTCCTTTTATGGAAAGCAGATATCTACTGTCTTGGAAACTGTCCCATGGGTGCTATTTTGACATTTATTTTATTCTAAAGGAGGGATTTGGTAGCCCCCGCACTAAAGGTGATAGCAGATACTGTACAGGGCTGAAATATAGGAGTTGGATGAGAAGGTCATTATGAAATAACTTCATAAAGAAGTGCTCTCAGAGCCTGCCACTATTTATTATAGGAAGGAGGTAGGGCTACCTTCCACTGTTGTTAGAATACATCTTTCATAGTTGGGGCATGATAAGAAACTTGAAAGCCTTCAAAAATTCCATCTTGCCAAATTCTGCTTTCTCCATTACATAGCTAGGAACCAGTGGACATATCCTACAAATGTTCTCTATCACCTTTGCGAGAACTTAGCTCTTTGTACAGAGAATATACTAGAGATTTTTTTGAAAGGGATGCCAATAAAGATGCCACTGCAGGATAATTGTCCAATTTTCATCTTGATATAATCATTATAAAAAAATTGAAGCCTCTCCCATTATCTGGTTAATATATCCAGTGCTTTACTGACAGGGGGCTTAACATCACTTATAGACCATGCTCTCCAGACATCTTGATGGAAGATTTTGTAACCCTCCCCAATGGAACAATGCCTCTGGCTTGTGGTGTTGGTCAAGTGGAGGATGTTATCCATTATATCCTCCATTGCTCCATTTACAATGAGATCAGGACCAAATTATTAATGGTAGATAACTTCAAGAGCTCCAACTTGAAAAATTAAATTATCTCCTTGCAGATGTGTTTGAATTGTCAACAACCAATTTGATAGTTTTGCTCTGCTGTCATTTAAACTTAGAAAGATATACTTAATTGTTCTCATAGCTTTATTTTGTTGTAACCTTTTTACATCTAATAGTTCTATTACTCTATTTACAATTCCATGTTATTTTATTGCATTTTTTGGCATTTCTATGTTATGACCTGTGGTTGCAACAATAAAATTATTTAATTACTAGTGTAGATATTCTGAACACGCACATGCACGTGCACACACACACACACACACACACACAAACCCTTTGAAGCTTCAGCTAGCAATAGCAGGGTGCACATATTTAGGCTTCATCTGTTCCATACATTTAAGAGGATTTTATTTAGCTCCTGCTGTGAAACAGTCATTTCCTCATTTTTGTGAATCTGTGTAAATAGCAAGAACATAACCCTTTCTATGCAAATGAGTATTTGCTTTGTATTTCCCAACTCCACAAGCTGGCAGCCTTTCAGTTAAATTAGCCATTTACCTTGATCCAAACAGGAGCTATCATCCTTGAGAAACAAAATCATCTTTTGGCTATACTTAATTTATAATTGGCATTACAGGATAGAGCAAAAACATTAATCCTTAAAAATGATAGCATGACAGCAAAGCAATGTACATTTTCCCCAAGCTATTTATTAACATTCTTTGGCTCATTAATGCTATGAAGGTATGGTGGTTGTTCTGAGCTGGGTAATACAATATGGTGTTAATCCAGGAAGACATCAAGTACAAACAAATTAAGAAATTTCAAAGCTGCTTATCTCGAGTCAAAATAAAGAGTTGATATAAAGTACAAACTTACTTTCAAAATAGTTAGTATTAAATAAACACATTTTGAGTGTATATCAGTGCAAATACTAGGGTGCAGGTTATCTTGTAAGGCAATCTTTAAATTAGAAATTGTAGCTAGTGCAGAATAATGTGAACATGCTTGAGTTAAAAATGTGCCAAAATTTAATTGTACTACCTTTACCAGTGACAGGAAATCCTACATGTGCCAACTACACTTGAAATCTACTCTAAAGCTTCTCTACATTATTAAAAGACAGAGAAAACATGATGCAAAAGCCTTGATTTATCAAAATCATGATAGGCAACAAACTTCAGTATTTCTGGGCCCATATCTCCAAGATATAGAAGATTACAATTTGGAATTAAGGATTATTTGGTCTACAGTAGGGTTATGGTACCAGACTATCAACTGGGAGATGATGAGTTCTAGTCCTGCCTTAGCCATGAAAGCCAGCTGGGTGAACTTAGACCAATCACTCTCTCTCCCAACCCACCTCACAGAGTTGTCATTGTGGGGAAAATAGGAGGAGAAAGTTGTTTTGGATATGTTCACTATATTGAGTTGTTTGCAAAAATAATAAAGGCGGGATATTATAAAATGAAAAAAAGAACAGCTGTGGTATGTTTCTTTCAAACTAAGAGAAAATGGAAGGCTGTTATAGATTTGAATGATGAGCTCATGTTATATAATGGAGATAATGCATACATGCAAAGAGGTGTAATTTTAATTATGAATAAAAGGGCTAATATGTCTTGAATTTGGTAGGAAAAACTTATCACAAGTATGACTATATGACGAGAGATCATGTTTTGCAACAGTACATGTGAAAAAAAATCAATTTCTCTTGATGGATTATAAACCACGCATGAGCTACTAGTGTAAGATAATAAAATAACTTAATAAAATAAATAATACATTCCAATGAATGAAACTGGTATAAATTATAAGGTTTGCTATGAGAGGCCAGGAAATAACATACATTTACATTTGGATGTTCTTTCCAGCGGAAGTAGCTTGGACTGGATTTATGGTGATGAGATTAACTTGATGAATTTAGTGAGGTAATAATTCAAACAAGGAGCTACCATTTGTGAGAGGAGGACAATAGCACAGGAAACAGGAAGGGATATATTAAATAAAGCTAATCATACTTTATTTTTATTCCTTTGATACCCTGAATGTTTCAAGGCAGCCAGAATGTTTAAGAACTAGAGAAGGCCTGAGAAGGTTATCACCACCTTTCTTGAATTTATTTGTAATCCACATTAATAAATTTAGTGCTATAGTTACATATCACACACATATACAAATAATACACATACTTGTTTCTATGAATTCTATTCATAGAAGGATAGACAGAGTTGAAGATGTCAATCCAAGGCAGAGTTTGAGACACGTGGTCACAGGAAGACACAAATTTTGGCATACTTCCAGATGAAGACTTCTATACACTCCTTTCAGTTTGTGATTGGGCATATCCACTGTTGCAACCAATAGTGTGAATGCCAATAAGGCTCTTGTTATTCCATGAGTATTGGCTACGGCAGGCATGTCAAACTTGCGACTTTTCCCCCATTGCCGGCAATGGGGTGGGCGCGGTTTTGTTGTGACGCATCCAGCCTGAGGGCCAGCAGTTTGACATGCCTGGGCTAGGGTTTCCACATCTGGGCTTGAAAGATGAAAACAACCACTAGATGGCAACAACAAACTAGAGTTTTCTGCCATCTAGTGTTCATCCAGATATTTTCAGTCCATATCTAGTAACCTAACTATTCCCGCATCAGCCACCACAATTGTCATTTTTAAAATTTTAAATGGATTACTTACAATTCATGTTCCATCCTTGATAAAAGCAAAAGTAGAAAATGATATTTTGTTTCAGGCTTCCTTACTGGCAAACATCACAATAATGGGCTGAACATTTTACTGAATGAGTTGGATGTGCACATGCCATTTGCTGCGATGATTATACACTTCCAGACTGAGCCCTTACCATCATTTAAATATTTTGTGCTTAGTCTATTTAATGCACACAAATAATTCAGTGGCTACTAGTTTTGTCATAATATAAATGGATTTTTCTTTTATAGCATGACTGGCGATTTTGGGATATTTTATAGAACAATTATATAATTCATCTAGCAGTCACTGATAAAACTTAAAGGCCAAAGTCAGGGAATTTAATAGGACAAGGTTTTATTAGTTCTGAATGATTGGAAAAGATAGTAAAGCCAGTTGGTAGACAAGTAATATTTTTTCCTCCCTGATTGCAGTAAAGATGCTGTTGATGTGTTTATTCGTCAATGTGAAAAGCTTATACATCTATTATATTACTGCAGAATTTATTGTAACAAGATTCAGAAATGCTTTGCCATGCTTTCTGAATGTCTCTATTAAAGTGGAAATAACTGAGATCTATGCCCACTCCCCTGGAGAATCTGCCTCTGAGTAAATGTAAATAGTACCAGACTGCATGATTTAAAAACTCAATTAAAGTTATATTAAAATAGTTGAAGGTTTTACATTTCTAGTAACTTTACATCAGATGAGATAGCAAAAAATCCAAGAGACAAAAGTGGGAAAAAACACACATGATTGGATAAGTCAGCACCAAATCAAACTCGGATGGAATCTGACAATTGTTTGCAGACATATTCTATCAAATGCACAGGTGGCATTAAATATATGTGTTGTAGATAAAGTTAATACAATGGTACTTGATAGTCAACTGCTTTGAAACTCATTGAATTTGGTACTCGAAGCATTTTAATGCAAAATTTGTGTCATTTGCACTCAACGCACAAGTTAGAACTTGTCAGTGTCAGCTGCCTTGTGACTCATTACTTTATTCCTTATAAGAAAACATTTGTTTGGTATTCATTGTTTTTTATATTCATTGCACCTTTTGGAACCAATTAATAATGAGTATGGAGGTACCCTGTATGTACAAAAGCCTATATTGCTTCATTCACTTTTCATTATTAAAATTATTGTTTAAACATATTTTTTAAGGAGAAATCTAGGATCTAGCACACCCTTGGTCGATCTTGAAAAACTAAGATGGTGGCCATGTTAGTACTTGGATGAGAGCCCCTTAAACAGACATGTCAAACTTGCGATGTCACGTGATATCATGTGACGTATTGGAACTTTTCCCCCATTGCCAGCAATGGGGTGGGCGCAGTTTCATCGTGACCCATCCGGCCCGTGGGCTGGCAGTATGGCACTTGAATCTCTCTCTCTCTCTCTTTCTCTCTTTCTTTCTTTCCCCTTCTTTCTCTCTTCCCCCCCTCTCCCTCCCTCCCTCCCTCCCTCTCTCCCTCCCCCCCTCCCTCCCTCCCCCCCCTCTCTCTTACACACATTTAATGCAGTGGCAAGTTTCTTCTATGTTGTCAGTAGGAATAAAGCACAACTTAAAGGAGCCTTTACATGATTCCTGAGGCAGTATGCCAAGAGGTCATAGAAAATATCAGATTCCTACCCATGAAGTTGGTGCGTGGCATCCCTTACTTCCATTTTACTTCCCATGGCTATCTCTCAGTTCTTTTAGTTTATTAAAATATGATTGCACTTTTTATCCTTCATGTACCTAAATCAAACTTTGATTAACTGAAATGCATAGTATTCTAATCTTCATTTTTTTCCTCTCTTATTTTTGATTTTGCTGTTCCTGTGTCATTTTTTTAATATAAATTAATTAAAAGTTTTAAACACAAGACTAAACTAAAATAGAGTAAACTAAAATAGAACAAGAAGGAAAAAAATAAAAATAGAAAAAATAATAGAGAAAGCTAAAATGAAAAGAGAAAAAAATATGTTATTTTCATCTTGACTATGAGTTTTTTTTACAACTGACTCTAAGTTGTTTACAATGGTTTTGGCTCAGAGACACTATGAAAATAATTTTGCAAGAATTAATAATTAGGTTCAATGTGGGTTTTTTTTTTTTACTAAATGACAGTTGGACATTTTGGGATAGGGTCCAAAAATATTGACTGTCCTATTTCAGAACATAAACTCTTAAGAGATGAACCTGCCTACCTGTCACTGTTCTTTTCACTTCGTCAAGTTCACATGGACAGCACTATCTAAATAATGAAGACAGTGATGGTGATTTCCACGCACCTTTGATTATTTGTACAACCAGATTAATTATTAGCAGTGGGAGAGGTAAAATATGAAGGCAGTTTTTGTTTTGCCTCTGTCAGATTTAGTCTTCTATGAAAACATTATATGAAAAGCCTCAGCAACTCTGTCCCTCAAGCCCCAACCCTCAACTGCCTACCGTGATGGCACATCAATGTCAGCTTTTTATCTAAGATCCTGTTGCCAGATTGTTCTCTTTTATTTCTACCACCAGTTCTCCCTTCAAGTAGACAGATGTGTATCCATGCTATCTTTCAACATATTTCTGGCCTTTTTCCTCCTGTATTTCTCTGTTTCTAGCAGCACTTACCAGCTTAAATATTTCTAAAAAGGAAATATCATATACCTAGCTGTTGTTCCTGAGCTGCAGGTTATTTGCAAGACATTATTGCATGAAAAACAAACTTTTAACAATGTGTTTATTACTCTGTCTTTATAAATATTCTAATTATTACTATTTCTACTATTTAGAATTGAGAAAAGGCTTAAAGATGTTGCTATCAATTTTCCCTATTACTAAAACTAGCCTTTTTCCAACAGGTAAAAGCTGTCATCTTCCAACATGTTGGATCTTCATGGTACATCTTTTTTCAGGTTTTCAGCAAGTCTTTCCCCAGATTTCAGCAAACCTCTCTTATCAGGAACAACTTCTGTCTTCAGTGGAATTCCCTTTGAACAAGCAATCCTTAAGCAATATAGCACTGTCTAGGCCAATTTAGTTGTACTAGTCAACATTGTTCTTTATTAAACTGACAGAAACTCTTCAAAAGTATAAT
The DNA here is from genome assembly GCF_001527695.2 of Protobothrops mucrosquamatus. NCBI lineage: Eukaryota > Metazoa > Chordata > Lepidosauria > Squamata > Viperidae > Protobothrops > Protobothrops mucrosquamatus. Next base: position 113,450 of record NW_015388408.1, read on the forward strand.
TAAGTGTACTTTAATTTTTTGACCATGTCACATATTTCTATTCTAGTTCTCCCTTCAGTTTAAGACCTAATTCTGATTCTAGTTCTGTTTCTACTTAGGAGAACAATTTTTTGTGTGTGAGAAAATAAAATATGGGTGAGATAACTGACATATAGTATATTTTTAGAATGGTTTGGAAGAGGGGTTGGCGTCGATGCCTCAGTGTTTTGGCACCGTAAGCCATGTCTATTTGGTCTTAGCCTACCAGCCTTGCTTAGAATGGTGGGAAGGCCAAAATAGTTCAGTAAATAAGTAAGTAAATTATTTACTAGGCAAATAAATAAATACAATATTGTTCACCTCTGACTTAACATAGAGAAGAATATATCACTGAAGTAACTCTTATTTTGGTGTGCCTGATGATCAAACACTATTAGCCTTCATTTCTACTCTTTGACAGCCGTAATGGAAACAAAATGGAAATAGTCTAGTAAAACTGTGTCTTTTAAATGGACTATTTACTTGTTTGACAGACAACACTTTTGGTTTTCTGCTACAACCAATCTTCTGGACAATCTTATTTATCGATTCTTGGTTCTCATCATCTTCTGCCTATGTTCTTTCAGATAGTTTTCAAATGGGTCTCAGTGAATCTCTTCAATCTAATCATTCATTTTAACTATCATGGTAATTAAGCATGCAATCCTACCTAAATCCTACTTCATTATAATATATAACATTATATACCATAAAGATAAATATAATTATCAACACATCTTGTGGTACCAAATTCCATAAATTAATAATCATGCAATACCCATAGAAATCTAAGGTGTTTTGTATTACCTTGTTTTGTTTTGCTGTCTTCAAGTTAGTCTTGACTCTTGGTGATTTCCTGGATGGTTACTACCTGGAGATTTTTTTAAAAAATAAGATTTCAGAAGGGTCTTGTCATTGCCTTCTTCTTAGGACTGAGAGAGAGTGACTGATCACAGTCACCAAGCTGGCTTCAGTGTAGTCCAGATAGGACTAGAACTCATGGTCTTCTGGTTTATAGACTGATGTCTGAACCATTACCTATTACACAAACTGGCTGTCTTTCAAAAATATTATATTTGTATATTTATTGACAAGCCCTTTCTGTCCTAGAATTTGATTTTATTTCCTTTTTAATTTTAAAAAACAAAAATCGACCTTTCAATAAATGTCTGTTCCACTTCTATTTCATCTTGCCAATTAAAATGAATTAGAAAAGATCA
>NW_015388408.1:114787-149613 GCF_001527695.2 Protobothrops mucrosquamatus
CACACACACACACACACACACACACACCTCCTATAGCATGTGATCAATGGTCCAGATGGTTATACTTTCAAGAATTTCAGCCATCTTGAATATACTGGACTAAGTAGGATGTTGCACACAGAAGCAAATTTGATCCCAATAACTCCAGAGAACCAGTCTGGTATAGTGGTAAAAGCATCAAGCTAGAAACCAAGAAATTGTGAGTACTAGTCCTGCCTTAGGCACAAAGCCACCTGGGTGACATTGGGTCAATCACTTTAATTCTCATCCTAGGAAGGAGTCAACAGCAAACTATTTCCAAAATCAAAACAAAAACAAAACAACCACTCCATAAGTGCATGGCACAACACAAGAGAACAAACTCATCAGGACAGGATTTAATAGTCCACCCACACCTGAAAGACAAAGGCCATTCTTTTGAAGACAACAGGGTTTACATTCTGGACAGAGAGTACTACTGGTTTGAAAGTGGAGTCAAAGAGGCTATCTGTGTTAAAACTGAACAGGCCTCTCTCAACAGAGAGGGAGGGATATGACAGCACTTATCTCCTGTTTACTATGAAGTCCTACCAGCAGTCCAAAGGTGGGTTCCACAGTCATTTGCACATTGATTCAGGTGACTCTGAGAAACCCCAAGGTGGTTTCAATGACTCTCAGAGTGTAGCAACTGACTGACTGAAAAAAATACAAATCCACTGGTTAGTTAGAACTAAAAAAGCTTCTCAGATGAGCAGTGAAACATCTTCAAGAAAAAATCAAGAAAGTCCAGTTGCCTTTTGGAGAAAAGCACCTTTGGGACAACCATGACCTGAATGACTGAGAATTTCCACAGACGTATTTCCAAATCCTTTAAAATAAAAACAGTCCCTGCAGGGACTATCCAGACACTGATTCAAAGGCACACACCAACCTAAGTCCAACAGAAAACTCTATCCTGTTTAATGTGATAGAAGATTATTGATTAAATAGAAATGAGATGGCAAATATAAAATGAAGTCCAGTTCTTGCAGCTAAAGCATTTAAATAGTTCCAGATGAACCTTGCTTTCCTATCTTCTATAACTCAGAGTGGCATTGATAACTACAGATTCATTTGGTGGTTTTCAGCCAGCGGATTGCCTTTCCCTATGTCCAGAATAAAATATTTCAGGGTGATTAATTGTTAGTGGGCAAATGTCAATATTACCCGAAGCATATGCTGCTGCAAATATACAGACATTTGGAAGGTATCCATTCATTTCAACTTGTGCTTACAAAATTGTACCAATAGCGGTGTTCATCTTTTATAGCTTATGCAGAAGGTTTTACTGAGGCACATACTTAAATGCTAGCTCCTGGCAACTTTTATTAAACATGAGACTTAGGTAAAGAGAAAAGGCAGAGTGAATGCTCCATCAGAGGCTTAGCTCAGCAACAATCCAATGGACTAATCAGATCAAGTGAAGTACTTTGCTGAATTAGTGCCCAGTGGCCAATGCTTTATTTCTAAATAGAGACATGAAGGGGCTCAAGACTGCCTTGCATTTACAGGCCTATTTTAACTTGTCCATTTTTTTTCATGCAGTCCAGACTAGATTTCATGCAGTCCAGACTAGTCAGGCAACAAATATTTGAATAAATGAGGTACTATTGTCAGATTCTGTGATCATACACATATAATGAACCATTCTCCCCTTTTTTGTTTCTTTCTTACAGACTTCTGACTGTGCTAGGCTTCCAACTCTTAATCCTCCCAAGATTACAGACATTGAACTCCTATTTATTTTAAGGAAACATGTCTGGGAAGGATGTTCTTTGAATTTATTTTGCCTTGCACTTGAGGACAATTTCTAAAATTATTCTGATTTAGGAGCCTGGCTAGAATGCTGCTGCTTTCCATTCATTTGATTTAGTTTCATTATCCCAAGCACAACCTGTGCAACCAATGCCCAAGGGTGAAAATCATAAGGGAATTATATATGTGATTATTACAACATTACTTTTGTGCAGTGTATTACTATTGGATATTGGTCCTTCTGTATAATTGCTAAAACCTTTCCTGACTACTTTCTTTTTCCTTGTAAAAAAAAATACATCCAAACATCTGGTTTTTGCCTCATTTTTAGATGCTTCTTTTTAAAATTATTTTGAGATAGCAGATGTAACTGAGCTCCCAAGTGATTGGAGCTCCTAAATTGTAGCTGTGAAGATTTTCCACTAAGAGCCAAATCTGAGGTTTTTGAAAGAGATGGTTGTGTGAGAGGTTACTACAGAGCAAACGACTTCAACTTAATTCCTAATTTCTAAGGAAATGATATGGTTGGGTATTATAGGAATTGTAGTCCAGCACATCTAAAAGTCAGCATGTCGAGGAACCAGACATGTCATTGAGTATACATCATCTTCCTCCTTCTTAAAAACAACAACAACAACAACAACAACAACAACAACAGTTGTAGCATGGAAAGAAGAAAGCAAGATAGCTATCCTGGATGTTATGTAGCTCTTTAGAAGAATACTAGACAACATATAAGGAACGGCTGCTGGAATTGGGTATTTCTAGTCTAATAAAGTAAAAGACGAGGGGGGACATGATAGCAGTGTTCCGATATCTCATTGTTTGTCACAAAGAAGAGGGAGTCAAGCTATTAACTAAAGCACCTGAGGGCAGGACAAGAACCAAAGGATGGAAACTAACCAAAGAGAGAAGCTACCTAGAACTAAGGAGAAATTTTCTGACAGTTAGAATAATTAATCAGTAGAATAACCTGCCTCCAGAAGCTGTGAATGCTCCAACATTATTATTATTATTATTATTATTATTATTATTATTATTATTATTATTATTATTATTATTATTATTATTATTATTACTACTACTACTACTACTACTACTACTACTATATGGTATGCCTGCCATGCCAGTCTTCTACCTATGCCCCATCGGCTTATCATTTTAGAGGTATTTATTCTAAAACAGAGTAACAGAGAAACAGACACAGGTGGGCAAAAAAAGCAGTGGGAGCAGGAGTGACTTCTGAATTTCTACTGGCTTCCCTTTTGAGTTTCCTTGGAAAACTTTCAGGAGCTTTTCCCTTCTCCTTCCCCTTCTCTTTCCAGCAGGCAGGTAAGTGGCTGCTACTGGGTGGAGGAGGGAACAAGGGATTGTGAGACTGGCTGGGAAACTGTCACAGAACATTAAAAATGAGGAACACATGACTGTAGCAGCAGCCCAGCAACCCAGCAGCAGCCAATAAGTAGCCATATCTTTCCCAAATTTCATTCCTTGAAACTCATAGGTCCTGGATTTTGCACACATTCTATAAGTTAGTTTATTAGAAGTACCTTGGTTCAGAAAGTATTGTCTTATGATTTACCATTTTAGTCAGCTAAAGTCATGACAATGACATTTGTAGTAGTATATAGATTTAGGTATTAAAGGAATGGCTACATTTAATTCATGAACATGAACTAGCTAGGTCCTTTCTCACAACTGTGTACAATTCAAGAATAGAAGCATCTAATTTATTCAGTCTATGGGAAGAAATTTTTTTTCTTCATGAACGATATCACTTCTCTATGAAAACATAGTTAACTTTGTTTTATAGCTACATAAGATGTTATGTGAAGTTCTCTGTAGCTTTAGAGAAAGGTAAAAATGAAAGTGGACTCAATATACCAGGCACTAGCAGTATTCCAGACAAAACTCTGCTTTACATTCTGCACAGTCACAGCCTGCCACTTTCCTGATAGTATCTGGAAGATAAGCTTTAAGGCTGAAATATTTTAAGGAAAAGGGAACAAGACAAGAGAAGAAAAAAGTGGTTTCTTTGAATCACATCTTTGTTGCAGCTGTTCTCCAAATGTATATAATGTTTTATCACTTTATTTTTCTTTATATACCATAGGATTCAGCCTAAGTCAGTTTATTATTTATTTATTTATTTATTTATTTATTTATTTATTTATTTATTTAAATTTGTATACCGCCTTATGAAGTTTGATCCATAAGAAACCAGTTAGACTGGTTATTCATGATTTTTTTTTTTTTTTGCTGAAATTTCTCTTTACATAATCCTTGGATGTTCCTTTCCAGAATTAACATGTTCAATGTATGGTTTTTTTTTGGTATCATGGTCTCTGTACTCAGGTTACTGGCAATGACTGAACATTGTTTTCTCCCATGTGAATCTATGGAATATGGAAAGAATAGACAGGGGGAAAATATAGATCACATGCAGCCATTATTACAGGAAGTGATAAGAATCTTCCAAGGATTTACCATTCTTTTAATTCTACCTGAATATTCGTTGGCATGAACCTCTATCAATTGACTTTAGTGCATCTCCCACAAATAAACTTCACTGGGTTTGAAGAAAAGGGTTCTAGTAAAAGAATGCATCCCCCAAAGCTAAGGATGGACCCTTAGAACAACTTAACAAAAGTTAATGCCAGTATGATTATGAAATTATGCATTGTGTAGATGTTTCTCTTTTTTCTATAGAACTAAAAGTCAGGCTAACTGGGAAAAATAATTGACAGTAGATTGATGATGGGCAAAAGAAACCCATCTTCAGATAGTGCAAGATGAAGGCTGCAATCCTATGAGCCCTGGTAGATCAACTCAGGGTGATTTACTTCTAAGTAAACATGTGTTGCATTGCAATGTAGCAAGTTAATTGAAGCATAAGACCAGGTGATGTATTTGGGGATTAGATTGACCTTTCTGTGCTATGGTCCAGCATAGGGTGGCAGTAATAGAAGTCTAACTCAAAGTAATTAAAGTGAACTTTTTTACTATCAAGGTAGCAGTCTTTTTATTGTGATTTCTTTCTGCTTCCCCCTCTGTTTCTTGAGCTACAAAGGTTTTCCCTTTTAACAATGACCTTTTTCATTTTATCTAGACTGTATCACTTGCTCTTTATGCAAGGCAGACATCTCTGATATTTTTAAAGCAATTTTTTTTGGTCAAAATGCCAAGACCTTTAACTTTAAAAAGCACCTGCTGTGCATCTCCATTTAGAATGTTTCATATCTTTTTTTTACAGAATTCATGTTCTGAACTGCAGAAGCATGGAAATCTACCGAGAACTGCATCTCACATTTCGTACATCATCATAGCAGGACTTCTAGAAGGACACAGGTACATTTGTCTCTTTCTTTCAGCTGGGAACATGATTATACCTACACCATTATTATGCATGCCTTCTAATTATATATACATCTTGTTTTCTTTCTTCCTGCCTGTTAGATCTACCTTCGAAGAGTTATTGTTTCAGCACATTTGTCATATTTTGATTAGGCCAAAGATGCAGAAACTTTGTATTATCTTGAATAAAATATTTCTGGGTCTGCATTTCACCATTGAAAATGCCAAGCCCCAAAATGCATACAAACGGTGACCATGTCTTCATGAATTAACTGACAGCACCTAACTGACTTTGCTTGGACTCAGAAGGTAAATAGCTTAGCCTAGTTAATATTTGGATGAGTGAGTGCCAGGAAAAATTAGACTAACTTGGAGAATAAAAGAGTAAAAGAAGACAATCCTGGAAGACAGCAAGTAGAATTATTAACCACAATCTCCACCAAGGCATTGTAACTAAAAAAAAAAAGTATGTCTGTGTCAGCTTTCACTCAGGGCCCTCTAGTAGCATTGGCCTAGATTGCCAAAGGATAGAGATGCCAAACTACTCCTTCTTCTGAATCATTCTCAAACTACAATTCTTTATATTGTCAGGAGGTGGTGCCTTCAATCGGTGTGGTCTAAGGATGCCATATACTTTTGAGCCAGCACTGATCCTAAGATCTCAGGGCAAGTTGCAATCCTTAAAACCATGGAATAAAACCATAACTTAAAATCTGTACTTATTTGTTTATTCATCACATTTATATACCTAAATAAAAATGAAACAACAGTAACTATAATAACTAAATAAAAGACACAGAATTGTACAGGAGATAAAAGGATATGGCAAGTTGTTGCTACAGAAAAAAATAATAGTCTCCAACTTAGCCTCTACTGTAGAACATTCCAAACCATACATGAGAGAAAAGATGGTTTCTTTCAAATTATATGAGCCACTTTCCCCAGGTGAGGAGCATTGTCCTAACAGCTCTTAATGTATACCCACAAGTGTCCAACCTTGGCAACTTTAAGACTTGTGGACTTCAACTCCCAGGTTGGGCTAGTTGCAGTCACTCATGCTCCAGTATCTCTCTCATTTCAATTAATGCAATGGGTTTCACAAAGTTCTGTGCCCTACCAACAGGATCTCAGATTTTGATATCGGTATTTAAAACTCTAATTGGTTCCTGATTTGTGAGAAAGTCCCTCTCCCAGAGCATACATTATGTATATACCAGAGGTGTCCAATGGTGGCAACTTTAAGACTTGTGGACTTCAACTCCCAGAATTCCTCAGCCAGCCTAGGAGTTGGTCCATAAGTCTTAATAGCATGTCTTGGCATTAATAGTTGAATTTGCCTCATGCTTAGAATTTGATGTGTTTGGAATTAAGAAAAATATAGTAGATTATGGAACTCAAGTTTGTGATGTTTGATGTGGTTGTTTTCCTTCACTGGTGTTTGGCTTGGTTAGAGAGAATTCACAAATAAGAGCCTTGAGCGGGGGTCTTCAAATCTGGCCTTTTTATGACTTGTGGACTTCAACTCCCAGAATTCCTCAGCCAGGCATGCTGGCTGAGGAATTCTGGGAGTTGAAGTCCACAAGTCATAAAAGGGCCAGGTTTGAAGACCCCTGGCCTTCAGGAAGCATATCTGGTCTCTGCAGGTAATACAGGTAGCACATGCTCTTGTCTGAATGGCTTCAGCTGACTTGTACGGTAGGCATAGGAATGTGTGGATGATCTTACTAGTATAATTCTAATTTGTCAGATTCGTGCCCTGAACCATGCACATAATAATATCCTTACTAAAATTATAATAGAGACATTGACTCCTTACCTAAATTTGATTACCCCCATTATATGGCAATTATTCTTTGCATCAGCTACAATATTGTTAAAAAAAAAGCAGTGGAATGGAGCTAGAGGCTTTGAAATATGTCTGAAAAATCTCAGCCCTTTTCCTTAGCAATTTATTTCTACCACAGACAACTTACCCTGAAGCTTTTATTTTGAAGATCCAGAGTGTGTGTGTGTGTGTGTGTGTGTGTGTGTGTGTGTGTGTAAAACCTTTCTTTGAATGGAGATGGCAAGAAATTGAGATTACTATGTTATGACTTGGGTCAGGTTTTTTTTTATTTCCCCCACCATGTTTTTTTTTAATTTTAGTCCCATGGTAGTGAAATTCCTACTGAGCAGAATCAATAGAACTGCTTCTCCTTTGTTTCATGACACACCATGCGGTGAAGGGGAACTTGATTTTTTAAACTTCCTATTTTAAAATAACCTCATTCGTATATTTAGAAGCATTTGTAACAAAAAATAAGCTCACAATTTCAGACCTCTACTGGGATAAGACACATCAATTGGGGTATTTGGATTGATTCGTTAGACCATTATATTTGTTTCAGGCATGCTTTTTGTTTGTGGCTGTTCTAAATATATGGCAATCCACATTGCTTTGTTTTGCTTTAGCACTGACCATTGCATGCCTTGAGTAGCTATCTCACTGCCATGAAACTTGCAGGAATGGTCATCATATTTTGTAATATGCCCACAAAAATGTCTGCACAGATTTAGTAATTATTGTGTTAATAACAGAGTAATTGTGCAGTTGTTTCTTCCAAATAAATTACATGGTAGTCATCTTCTGAATTACCATTAAAATGAAAAATGTCTTCACTAGATGCCAGTGTGTGATTAACCACTAATTATAATATAATGACACACTTATTGGTGTCTGGCAATAGGAAGCATTGTACAAAATTTGAATACTATGAGGTATTGTCAGTGCTGAGAGAAGTCCAAGTATATTATTTTTGTTGACTCTGTGTCTGTCTGTCTGCCTTGCTCTCTCTTTAACAATAGCTATAAATTTGCTAACAACCACAGATCTGTTCTTGGTACACACTAAATATCTGTTGGCACTTGGGACATAATATGGTGATCCTCATTAAACAAATAGTTTACTTACTGACAAAAAAAACTGAGCCAGATGCATGAGTAAGCAGGTAGATTTGACAAAAACATGTCATAAATATAATATATAAGCCAGTGCATATGTTGTGCTGCTGATCTGGAGGCAATCTAGAGCATTGGCAGGTTGGGAACACAGTTTCCTTGATCAGAAGATAAAATGGAGAAAACAGTAGACATGCAGATAGTTGTATGAGGAAGAATTATGAGTAGCAGACAAGCTGTCAAGGCTAAGCGATATTGTCCAGATAAAGTCTATAAAAACCTCTATATCACTAGGACATGAAGGAAGAACCAATGTGTGGTCAAATAAGCTGGGGAGAACAGACTAATTTTATAAATTCCTTTATTTGCAATTCTGACTGGCATTCTATAAGGAACAAAATATATGAATTTAGCAAAAATTCAAATGGGTATCTCTTATTCTTCACTCTGCAATATGAAGAGAATCACACTGATTTATTTTAGATACCTTCCCCCCAGCCCCAGGACTGTTATTGACTTCAAACTACACTTACATTTACTGTGAAGCATACTACATTCTTTTTCTAACGGTTGTCAAAAAGAGTATCTTTTATTAGTTTCAAGTTATGGATTCCTGAAATTGCTTTCCCTTCCTGAATAGTAGATTACTGGTACCTTCTGCACAAAAAGGAGAATAAGCCTTTCTTTGTGCTACTTCTACACTAAGGAAAAACTTTTGGAAGGGAAGAAAAGATGGAATTAAAGCTCTTGAGTAATGAAGTACTGTGATGGCAACCTGAGGGAAATGGAAAAGATTTTATTCACACGAGATGGTGCAATTTCAATCTTAATTCAAAAACATCTATAAAATATCTGCCCCTAGTTAGTTGTTTCAAGACTCCATTATTCTGCAAACAGTTAAAGGATCAAATGTGGAAGAAAGCGGAAGGAGCTCATTGCGGTAGATTTAAAGAGCTTTCCTAAACTTGCAATAACCTTTAAAAGGATTATATATATTAATGGCCATCCCAATTGCCATCCTTTCAACAGATGATGAGATAATGGACACAGGACCCTCTGGTCATTTTTTAGTGGAGGAGTGACAGGTGGGGAGAAGTGTCTCAGGAGCTGACTTGGAGCTTTGGAAATGCTATAAAAGAAATCACAGCTGTGGAGAAAACATTTTTTTCTAAAAAACAAAATATAGTGCAAAATAACTATTACTGAATTATGCCAGACTTTAAGGATAGGGTTCTGGTTGCTGAGAAACTGGGATCATTTTCATTTCAATAATCTCATCAGATTACCAAGGTTTACATTTAGTAGAGGAATATCAACCTGTTCCCATCTCTACACAAATGGTATACTGTTCATCAGTCTGTCTACAGACTTGAATGGGTCCCACACAGTCATGCAGTAAGATACAGTATCTTTTGTAAATGAGCAGAACCTACATAGGTAACCTACATGCATGGAGTAGAATTCTGCAAAGCATTTGAAAGGTATGCTTTCATGCTTGCCGTGAGACATTAATGCAGCTGTTCTTTGGAAGGCCCATGTGGCTACTGTGAGAAGTGCTTTCAAAGCTTTCCCCTTTTATCTAGGTATGCAGGCAATACATCCAATGGAATCCTCACCAAATTATAGTCCTCATATAGAGCTCTACTGTAGGGTTTCCACTGAAATATTCCAGATGACCAGAAAGAATGGGAAAAAAAGGAAATTTGCCACATTGTATACCTGGGCTGGAAGAAGCACATAACCTACAATAGCGAGTCTCTAGGAATTGTGAATGGCAAGAGGAGAATTATATCCGGTGGAGCAAGATGAGCTGTTTACAAGGAATCCAGTTCATATTTCCAAGTAGAATGGACAGTTTATGCACAATTAATACAATATATAATCTGATAGCAAGAATATGTTTATAGTTATATTTGCGCTTTGCATCTTTTATTTTGAATAAGTCTGATAACTCCACGAAGATATAGTTTAGACAATATGATTGTCTAAAATGCCCAAAATGTCTGTGTGGATTATTTCTACGAAAGCCAATTTCACAAGATTCTTCAGATATCCTCAAGTGATTAAGGCTTACAGTAAAGTTATCTTATTATGTTCAGGAGATCTTATTGTCAGATAGGTTGGCACAGGATTGCCTCATCAGAAAACTCATCTAACATTACAGTCCAATGACTAGAGGTTAATTTTGGTCTATTGATCATATTATTTCTGACAAAAGTGATATTACATTTGTTATTTTATCTCTGAACACGTTCTGTCATTCTGCCTTTGATAAAAGATAATTAATTGGATTGGACTTTGAATCAAACACTGCATTTCAGTTAATCACAGAGAAAAATGCTATTTGATATGAGAAAAGAAACAAATAATGTTGCTAACTGATTTTCAGATATTGTACATCCTGTTTGGGATGCAGTGGCACAATACAAAAGAAAAGAAGTTGCATTATAGTATCTAAAGCATAGTTTGCAATTTTAGCATCAGCTTGATTAGGAATGGTTGCCTATGAAGTTATGTATCATCTTTAAATAAATAGATAATCTTTTCCTAGACTAAGAACAAATTGTTCTGTTCAGCAGTCTCTTAATGCTAATTATAATTATGCTAGTTGACTTTGCATTGATGTGTGTGGTACGGTGAGGGGGAGCAAGAAAACATTGATGAAAGAGCCATTGTTTGATGTTCAACTGAGAAAAAAAAAGATTTCTGTTCCTGAACATCACATATATACATATGTTGGCATTTCCAATAATGCTTTGATAGGGAAATAATGAAAAAAAAGAAATCCTCTCTCCCCTCTTTCTCATTTGAAGATTCAACTCAAGTTCAATATTTAATATTGATATAGATGAGGAACTGTGAAAGAAATAGCTTATAAAGATAACAGGCTTTCTCCCAAGCAATGAACCCCAAAACAAAACCCTTTCCTATTAAAATAACTGTTTCCTGAAGGTTTTTTGATATCTTCATTTATTTTCTTTTTATATATCTTTCAAGTAGTCTATTGGATTTTCCTGATCATTTCAAAATGAATCCAAAAGTAATTCAAGTGTTTTTTTTTTTATTAAAGCTACCTTTTATCCAGATGATTATGTGAGGCTCCCAGCTCACATCTTTGACCTATTTTTGTGTTAATAATGAAAAAAAAACCCTGTCTATCTGCTAATGCTGATATATAGTCTTGATTACTTCTTACAGAACAATCACATTGTAATATCTGCATAAAGTCTGGAATAAAAATTGAAAGTGGACATATGACAACTCTTTGTAAAAACCTTTTATGGAGATGGAATCAGAATATTCTTTTCTCTTGATTTTAGCATACAATAAAGGATTCTCAATAGCTTCTTGGTTGACAGTAAAGAAAAATAATTGTGGCATCTGTGAAATTTTCTTTCAAATGTTTCATTTTCAATATACAATATAGCTGTAGTTTGTAGGATGTGAATCCTTCAGAATAACTCCTTTCATTAATATTACTAACTTCAAGAGGTACTGTGCTATGTAATTAAGATGTTTGGTTAGGAAAAGGTAAACTCAGATTTTAATCCACCCTTATCAATAGTAGCTCATTGCATGATTTCTGGCCAGTCTTTCTTTGCCTCATTTATTTTACAGGATTATTGTAGGCAATAATAGGACAATGGAACATCACTTGTGCCCCTTGAGTTTTTCAATTAAAAGGTGTCACACAAGTAATAGTTACCTACAGTTGTTGTTTCAGTCATGCTATGGACATAAGTTCACCAAAGATGTTTTAGAAAAATAGAGTATTGTAGAAATCAAAGATACCCAGTGCTTTTCTTGTAAAAAAAAAAAAAAAAAAGTTGCCGGAACTCACACACGTCATACAACCCGCCTTGCCTACCCTACAAGATTCCATCCAAAAAAGGTGCCAGAACTCCGTTCTGGGTGTTCTATGACAAAAAAAGTCCTGAGGATACCTATTTTGGTCATTAAAAAAAATTGCTAAATCCATACTGACAAAATATGTTTGCTAGATTAGTTCAGCATCATAAAATTGCAAGCTTTTTTATTCTCACCCTTCTCCTTTATTTACTCGTTTGTTTGTATTGTAATCCTTGATTATTGCATCAGCCACAGTTGAAACAATGGGACTGCATTCAGCAGAGTTAGTCTAGTGAGAGGGATAGGAGCTAATAATCCAATATTGATGCACTGATAATTCATGGTGATCTTTCATTTATATTTTATTAGCATATTTTCAACATTATTAAAAAAAGGAAAAGAGATAACACTTGAGATATAGTTCAGAAAATGGCTATTTATTTCTTATTATGTAAAGAATGCAAGCTGTGTTTTGGAAATTACCAGAGGTTTCAATAGAAAGTAATGATGGTCAAAAATGAAGACATAGAATGCCAAAGCAAATTTTAAAAAATACTATTTTCAAATAGAAGTGATAAATCACACTATATTATTGAAGCAAACCAGAGTGTATGATAATTAACAGTAGCACATCATGTTATTTTATAACATTCCCTGTTTAGAAATAAGTTTATGATATTGAATATTTATGCACATTGTTCTATGTTTGCACTAGAGTAGATAAATAATGAATTAATATTAAACAATTTAAAATGTTAAAAATGTGGAACAATAAAAGCAGATAAATAGAATGCAAACTAGCTTAATCAATCTTTTGAAAAACTTGAATGAAGGAATGAATATTCATTTTGTGCCAAAAACAATGCTAGATATATCAGGCTTGCCTTTAGGAAGAGGATGAATCTCCAAAATGCTGTCCAAATTAACCCGCCCTTCCTGTAAAGTAAACTGAGTTTTATCACTTGTCATTCATCTTCATTATACAATGATCTGTTATGAAAAGGTAGCAGAGCAGGATTCAGATGAGGGTAGATCAGTGGTTCTCAACCTGTGGGTCGGGACCCCATTTGGGGTCGATCGACCATTTCACGGGGGTCGCCAAGCAAGGCTGTCCGCCATTTTTTTTGTCCACCATTTTTTTCCCCTTTTCCAGCGGGTGCCTTACCTCCCTTGGGCTGGGCCAGCTGGTGGTCGGCCTGCTCCGTCTCTGCCGCTTGCCAGCTACACCTCGGCTGGCGCAGGGGGCGGAACCACGCATGCGCGGCGCTCCCGGGCAGGGAAAGTCCTCGACTTACGACCGGTTGGGTAGTCCTCAACTTACGACCGGTTTAGTCCTCAACTTACGACCGGTTGGGGTCGCGGCATTAAAAAGGTTGAGAACTGGGGTAGATAATGATAAAAGCAAGAAAGTTCTGAAAAAAACTTCTATTTTTGCTTTATTGATATATTAAGGCTTTTAACAGTGTTGACTACAATAAATTCTAGATATCCTTTAAAAATATGGGTTTACCAAGTCACCACAACTGCTTATTGACAAATTCATATGATAACCAGATTGCAACAGTTAGAACAGAAAATATAGTCATATTTATTTAACATTTATGCAGAATATATGATAAAAATGTTGGAGTAAAGTAAAACTGGAATGAAAAATGAAGAGAACCATCAAGAATCTTAAATATACTGATGATACCAATTTAATAGTTGGATGATTACGTCAACCTGGAGGGGCAACTCAATGCAAAGAAGAGGAGGAAGAGGACAGGGTGGGTGAGGGAACTAAGGAATATTTGTATTTGTAGGTTCATGTTGACTGTAGCTATGAAATAAAGACATGTTAACTATTTAGAAAAAGACATGACTGATCCAAACAAAATATTAAAGTGCAGATGCATCACTTTGATTACAAGATACATATTGTCCGGGCCATGGTTTTCCCAATAGTAAAATATGGCTATGAAAACTTAACTATTAGAAAGGCTGAATGAAGAAAAATTGATGCCTTCAAATTGTAGCACTGGAAGAATTTGCTGACAATAACCTGGACTGCAAGAAGAACAAATAATTCAGTACTAGATGAATTGCTCACTGGGAACGCTAATAATGAAGTTAAAGTTTAAATATTTTGGACAGATAATGTGAAGGTAAGAGTTACTGGATAATGTTTGGAAACATCAAGGGCAATCAAAAGAGTTAAAGATGGTTAATTCTGTCATTGATGACACAAGCAGGCAGTTACAAAAATTCAGAGAAGCAATTACTGAATCAGACATGGTGAAATGATGTCGACTCAGAAGTGATTGAACAATAACCATAAAGCAGAATTTTAAAATCACTTTATAAAAATATTTTTAAACAGTATTATACTTATTTGCAATATTATTTAATTTTTAACACTAATTACAAATGCTTAATTATTTTCAGTTTCAGAAACAAATCTATCTCATTGCAACATGCTTTATATAATAAAATGACTGAATTTTTAAATAATTTTATTACATTTTTAACTACAATAATAAAAAATACAAACTAAAAAGAAAAAATAAATAGAATAAAAAGTGCAAGAAAGCAAAAAAGAAAGATTAGAAAGAGAACACAAAAAACTTCCTAAAATAGCAATTTCCCACCTTCAGCATGACAAATATAAATAATTTTAGTATCTCTTCATCTCCTCTTATTCTCATTCCATAACTCAATTCTTAACTATAGGCAAGTCCAACACACATCTTTTCCAATCCAGATGTCAGCAAAAAGTCCAAAGTTCACTTCCATTTAGATTTTTTCCTGCCAAATATCTCAATTTCATTCATATGGAGGTAATACATATATAAAATCAAAGCAAAATTCATTGCTTTGTATAGTGAAAAGTTTATTTTTTGAAGTCTCCTCAGTTTAGGAGACAGCACAGTAACTAGCAGCTGTTACAAACAGTTTATTGAATATGCAGAATCATCCAGAGCATGCACATACACAAGCATGTATAAACACAGAGATATAATTGGCAAAGAAATTTGCCTGACATTGATTGATGGCCATAATAAACTTGAACTCTCTGAATATTGCCTGAAAAAGGAAGACAAGGACTTAATAAGAAGAGCAGAGTTTTTATTTCCACAGCTGCAACAGGTATTTTGTAAACCTAATGGATCTTAATTGCTTATTTAAGTTCAAATTGCCTCAAAATATTTCTATTATCCATAGAAACAGATTCCAAAAATATAGTGCCGTCTAGCTATCATGATGATTGCAGCTATATCTTACACAGATGATACTGCCCCTGATAATAAAGAGGTTTTGTGGTTTCACCCCTGTGAACATTAACAATGCTACTAGGCTATTTATACAATTCTGCCAATACAAAGGCTGCCCTTGAAGACTTTTCAAAAATCTATTTAGATGGATGGATGTTCCCACAAATGGAAAAAAAAAAGTTGCTAAAATGAGGGTTGCACAAAATTCTGTCCCCAGAACTTTCTTTGACCACAATTGCTGAAGGTACCAGGTCAGGATAGGCTTTCCAACATGATATGGGATAATAATAATTCTGTTACATAGGCAGACGGAAAAGTTTTCCAGCAAGCTTTTTTTTTATAATTTCCTGCAAAAATAACTGGCAGATGAAGAGACTATATATATTGTCTTTCTCTATATATACTATATATAAATAACTTTTAGTATTTTGTTTTTGTTTTTTCTTTCAATAAATTAACACTATCTATCTATCTATCTATCATCTATCATGTGTTCATTTATTGAAAGGAAAAACAAAAAATAATATAAAGGACTTAACTGTAAAATGTGTTACAATATCAGCTCCTGCAGTAATTAGGGGAACTGCATTGTAAGGTCTGAAGTGCAGAGTAAAATGAAGAATGAAAGATCCAAGCTTGCAGTAATGAAGCTTTTGTTCATTACAAAGATGGGTGGATGTGTGAAATCTTATGGTAAATTATAGTGTAAATTCACTGGTATTCATTTACTAATGTATAAAGTATTTCCCTTTACATAGTTTGGCCTTGTGCCAATATAATGCATGCATTTGGGGCAGCAAGAAGTGAAGAGTGCAGAAGGAAAACAGAATAAGACTATGCTGGACTAGAAACCGCTTAGCATGACAGACATTTTTTGCCCTTACATGTCTGTTGGTCTCATAGTGATTCAAAATAATTGATCAAATTAGTAGGGGTTGCTAGCAGCCTAAAGACTCGCACATTGTGATGGCAAGCATCAGGGATAGTATGGGTCAAAGGGACTAAGCTGACAGTGACTGAGAAGCAATATTGTTGTGTTTTGTTGTTGTTAGTTGTGAAGTCGTGTCCGACCCATTGCAACCCCATGGACAATGTTCCTCCTTTCAATTCAGTTTGTATTATAATAAAATTTCTTAAGGAAAATGCAGATACATAAAAATATTTACCCTGAATAAGCTGTAAATCCTACAATCGTAAGTAGTACTGATGTCAGGCTTAAATATAACCAGGTAAATCAAGGGGAATATATTTTAAAGATGGAGGACAAAGAGCCACTGTTTATGTATACACTTATTGTTATGTACTTGGCAATTTTGAGGTGAGGATGTGAGATCATTATTTCCTTTCTGGCTGATAAAAGTGAAATTACAGCAGTTGAAGATCTTGAGAGTCATGAATTTGTGTATGTAAATCTGTGGGGAGGGGGGCTGGCAGCAGGATATATACTCCCATAAGCCAAATTCCCATTCTGGCTTGGGCTGCCAAGTTAACTGGCATTATTAGGCTCCTGAAAGTAAGAAAGTAGTGACTCTAGAAATGAGAAACACTTCTGGAGCTAACTCCTATGTCCCCTCCTACACCACGTAAACTGTAGTCAAAACTGCACATCACTGGTGGGCAGTATGCAGGAAAGGAAGGAAATAATTTTTCTATCTCTTTTCTGCTCTGTGCAGTGTCTCTGCTCTATTTTCTTCTCTTTACTAGAAGGGTTACTTGGTTTAGCTGGGCTTGGCCTAGTAAATTTGAATTCATGAATAGCAACCTTCCTATCACTATGAAAAAGTGTTTGATATAAAAGTGGAAAAGTAATTCAGGACTGGACATTTTTATCAACTGTGACCTGTCCTGTTAGTAAGGGGAACCCTGCTACTTCAGGGTATATTATATGTTGCTCAATTGGAAATGTGAATCAACTGGGAATGTGAATAAAGAAGGAAAATCTTAAGAGCTGTGGATGAGATCAGGATGTTAAAGCCAGGAGCATGCAAGCATTTTGGTACTTTAAGTATGAGTGACTCTGCCACTATGTAAATCTTGGCAATGTTTCTTGCAGTATTTGCAATTCGGTTGTCCACGTTCTTTTCCGGAGATGAGGATGCTTATGAATCCTTTTCTACACTGGCTTCTGTGACTTGAAGGAAGTTCTGGAAAAGTTAAATAACCATCTACTTTCTACCTACTACTCATGCAGGTATTAATGTTGTAGCAGCTAGAAACTGGAGTAAATGTTTCTTCCACTTTTTTTTTCAGAAGTTAAACCAAAGCATATTCAAGAACTAGAACAGTACTGTTGACTTTCCTATCATCACTTTGGTATCTGGTTTGTCAGGGTGTTGCTAATCAGGACCATCTAAAAAAAAAAAGTAAATTGGGACAGCTTTGGCTACTCTATTCAGATAATGTGTCACAGCTGACATAACATCTAAACTGAATGAGTTATAACTGGATTTCATTTAGTGTGATGAATGAAATGCTTGAAATGATGCTTTACATATATTACTCAGAGACATTGAGACAGCAGTTCACAATGCTATATAGTAATTGTGGATGAGGCTGAAAATATCAGCATTGTGCAATAGGTTTTATCTTCTTTTCACCTGGCTACAAGTTAATATTTATTGAGGAATACTTGTCTTGCTTTCTGTTTTTTCAAAAAAGACCAACATTTTTATTTGCTATTTTGAAATATATCCTCTGCCATTTTATTGTTCTTTCCAAAGGTGCTTGGGCTAGGGGCTTGATGGAGCCTTTACTGTTGTTAGCCTCTGAGTTGATTACAGAGGAAGAAAAACCATAAGCAATATAGATTTAACATGTTGTGAAACTTAAGTATAATAAGAAACAATAATGCATGTAGTCATTATTAATGCATTATCAAATTGATAATTGTGCTTATCAAATTGAACTTATATATAGTTAACAGCTTGTGATTACAAAAAGCTATTTGAATTTGTTGAAAATCTGACTTGTCAGGAAAGAGAAAATTCTGGCATCTTCAGGTGGTTATATGTGGAACATGGAAAAAATAGCTATCTGCATCACACTGCTTCACACCTGCATACTGCTACATGTAGCCAAGGGGAAGAAGGTAAAACTCAGCTCTTCTCTATGTAGTTGGTCTTTTGAGCAAGGAAAAAGTAACCTATTTGTGACATTTACTACCAAAATCGATAAACCTGATAAAAATAGCCATGAGCATTCCTGTAATTGTCAAATCAATGCATAGAATTATTGAAGCAAATAGAAAACCCATGCATTGAAGCTATACCTATAATAATGTGAAGATTTCCCTGTATTATGAACACCCATGCTCATAAAGATCTATCTGCATACATATTATCAGAAAGATCATTCTTCTGACTTCAGGCCAAATCCAATCATATGACTCTTCAACAAGGACATAAGCAAGTCTTGTGGAAAATTAATCTCCCTATTGTAGTCAAAACATTTATCCAGAGAATACCAATTCAACAGAAGATATTCAGTATGATTAAGACACTCTCAATTTCATTTAGCTAATCATTAAAAATGATTAAAATCCCTCCTCAGTTATTTTGTATTTTTACTTGCTCTATGAATTTGGATACTTAATACTGGAGGGTAGCTGGCCCTTTTCCTTTGAACAAATTGTCAAGTTAATGCTCATGCATTAGCAGAGAGGAAACCCATGCATTGAAGCTATACCTCTAATACTGAGAAGATTTCCCCATAAAATGAATACTCATACTCATATAGATCTATCTGCATTGACTTCTCTATTGTGAGATCCACTTTCCAAGGTGGATTTGACCTTGGAACATATATATTGGAATGGAGAGAAATATAAAGCCCCTTCCCTTTCCACAGATGAGTTACTAGTCTATTCTTGCATCTTGAAAATATATAGATGTGGGAAGACCTGCAGGTAAAGTGACAACAGTTTTAATTTGATACAAGTGAGGAAGCAAAGTAAGCAACACATTTGTATTTGATGTAGAGCTCACATTGAGAAAAAAAAAGATTGCTTGGATATATTTAAAGCAGAGCTATGCAAACAGAATGCAAAGCTCTGTTTTTGTTACACAAATGCAAATGTGAGCTTCCAACCCCCAAGTTCTTTAAGTTATTTTATTCACTGACAAATCCTTCTGCATACAGTACTGTTTTATAAAGCAGTGCTTAAAGGACACTGTTTCTTAAAAAGATATATGAGTCTTTCTACTATAAATACACTATTGCAACCCAGCCCAGAACTGCTTGCAGAGAAATAGAGAATGATATATAAGGGCTGAGGCATCTGGCAGCAACATCTTGATTTTACTTTAATTTTCAGCTATAATGGACGAGAAAATATTACATGAATAGTTAATACTTGTTTTTCTGAATAGGTGAAATTAGGTGAGGCAGATGAAAAGAAATATGCATTCGGCTAACAAATCACTTTTACATTAGCCAGACCAAAATTTTCCTGGCAAATATATGTAAATCACTAACTTTCAGGGCACCCAAGGGAAAGTGCTTTATGCTATAACTTAAATACTAATGAAATCAACTGAAAATGATCTTCATTAGTCAGCTGCGCCTTGATAAGGCTCCCTGTGGACTGATATAAATTCACCATGAGAAATGGATTCTCTCCTAGTCCACAGTGAGCATTTAATCCTCCTGCAAAGCAAATTCAAATATAATCTTTAATGTGCACCCTCCCCATTCCCACTGGCTCTATTCCAGGCATTTTATATTTGATTTTGCACTGCTCTCCCGCCTCTTTTTAGAGCTGCTGTGTTTCTCCTTTCTTCCATCTATCATTTATTTAGTTTCCTGTGCATATTTGCTTATCCATGTGTGACATAAAAATCCAAAATTAGGAACAATAATTTAAAGGCCAGTAATTTGCATATAGCAGCTCAAAGTAATATTTTCACTGGCAAGACAAATGCACTGCTTATTGATGAAAAGTGAAAGGGCCCGGGCACCCAAATATCAAAGGGATGGTTGAGATGTTAATTCTTGCCAAATTAAGGCTATTGCTAGGTTAATCAGATATAGCTCCAGTTTTAATGGCAACATTTGGTGATTGAAGGAAGGAACAAGGAAAGAAAAACTCACCAATCAATTTCTGAATTTCCCAATAATGTGGAAATTCATATGGAACTCAATTTTGAGAACTATCAGTCCCATAATTTCTCACCATTGTCATATTATTAGGATCTGGATAGGCCAAAGTTTCCCATTCATTTGTTTATGGAGATTCTCAGTCATAGAATGGTTGTCCCACAGCTGTTTTTTCAAAAGGCAACTGGACTTTCTGTGATTTTTCTTTTGAAGGCGTTTTGCTTCTCATCCAAGAAGCATCTTACATTTTTTACATCTTCAAGAGAAAAAAATACAGGAAGAAGCACTTTTGCAATTCCCATCCTTTTTTAAACCTCAGAATAGCTCATTCATGGTTTGGATCTAATGTCACACAGGCAATAAGAAACTTTTTCTTGCTTCAATGCATCCATACTAGACCTTTGTCTGGCATATGGTGCCAACATTTATTAACTTCTGCTTCTGTAATTTGCATAATATTTTAAGCTGAGCACATTAATGAATGAGAATGCTTGTCATCATGTTGTAAAATGTCAAATAAAAAAAAATCAGTGCAAAATCCAATCTACCAAAACTTCCTATCCAATCCCCTTGTCTCTTTAAAGCTCCACCCTTCCTATTTCTTTGTGTATAGAAGGAAAACAGTCTCTTTTCACACTTAGAAATAAAAGCAATCCCTTGTTCAATAGAAAATGGGGAATCTCTGTTTCTAGCTTTTGTTTGCATGAGATAATCACAGCTGAACAATTGTGTTGGATCAAACTTTGAGACAGGGGAGGACTTCTCAAAAGTCTAACGCTTGATGTAGATCACCATTGGATTTTGTGGAAGTGAAGGCTGTAGCTCAGAAAACCTATACATTGTCTACACTTGCAAACAAAGAAATCACAATGTAAAGAGATCTATATAGGGAGGGAGAACATTCCATCAGTGGGGTGCCATCCTGAAAAGACCCACTAGTTCCACAGCATTTTATTTTATCTTCTTTGAAAGAAATGTGAGTAGGACATTTATAAGAATCACAATTTTATAAAAAAAATTGAATGTGCTTGTGGAGGCCGATGCATCTCCTGAAACATCCAGGAAAGGAGCCAAATTTTGTGCAATTGCTATGCAATTAGGAGGCTAATGGTTTAGATTGTTTAAGTACAGTATTCTATAATAAACAACTTACATATTTATTTTTCCCATACTAAGGGTAAGATCAGTAACTAATTTCTTATTTTCTCTATTTCCCTTTTTTTTCTATTTTAATATTTTATATTGTTTAAAATTTTGTTATTTTATTTTGCTGTTTAACCTCATTATTTGGTTATTTGTTTCATAAATACAGATGTTGTTGTTTGGCTTGTTTATGAGAACATTTAAAGCTTTTGTTTTAATTTTCTTCTCAAAAAGAAAATAAATCTGTGTACTCTACAAGTATTCCCAAGAGCTTCTTTCACTCACTCTAGATCTTCCTTTAGTTATGAAATTATTATCTGAAGATGGAAGAAGAAATTGTTCTGTATTCTAGCACTATGCAGATTAACATTTTTTATAAAAAAATGTACAAAAAAAATTGGGTAGCCATATTGAGGAGGGAATTTGCACAAGAGGAAATCATCAGGTGGTCCCCTTTTCTTCCCCTTATTTATATGTAGGATTCTGCTTTCCTCCCCTTAACTTTGATCTTGCATTTTCATCAATGAGGTGATATCATAGTGAAATAAATGCTTGGCTTAAAAGTAGTGGAGAAATTTCATGGGATATACCTAAAATACTGGCAGGAGCGTAATGAGGAGGTCATTATTTTAGATAAAATGGTCCCCAGCCAATTACACTTTTAAAAATTTAAGCCATACTTTGAATTAGCCAGACATGGATTGAAAAAGAACAGACATGATATAACTATATGGTAGCCATCCAATTTACAACTGTAGCTTGACATCTCACATGATTTTTTTTAGTTTAAATAGAAAATGGCTATTATTCTTTTCAGCAGCCCAACAGCTATAGATTGTAATGACCCTAAGTATAATTTTTCATGAATTTATTTTGTTCCTCCTTCCTACAGTTTTCCTTCATAAAGCCAATGTCTAAGGTACAAGGAATGGAAAAGATTTTAATGAGCTACCTCATTAGAAGTTTAGACCTACATAGGGGGAAAAGATTGACTCTGTGATATAAGCACAGCACTAGACTAAGTGAAAAGATACAGGGAGTATTTGGAATTTGGCTCATGTTCAAGCAATAACTGCTCCCTGGTGAAATCTCTTCTTCTATATAGATTTAGGGTGAAACACAGTCTATTTGTTAAGCATTTATCATAAGTTACAAATAAATTCTAATTACAGAATACTTAATATCTTGATTTGCATATTGAAATTAGCATGTTGAAATCTAGAAGCAAAATGCACATGTATGTCAAATATGTGTCAAGAAATAATACTCTGCATACTCACTTAACTTACGATGCTAGCCTTTAAGCTTTCATGAGTCACAAACAAGTCAACAGCATGAAGGAACTAACTTCACTCTCATGCTTGGTAAGAACTGCTGTTTGATAGGACACATCTAAATAGAGGATATTTGTCACATATGTTCTTACAACGTGTTTGTTTCTATGCTTTAAAAATGAGTTAGTCATACAATTTATCTGCTAACTAGGCCTGTAGGATAATATGAATTGAACTTGGGCCTGGATATTTTTTCCATAGTAGGTATGCCTAGAAATAATAAATCCTGCACTGAATGACTGAATCTATGTGTATTATTTACATTGTGAATCTCAGAACTTACTTGCTATACAAAAAGAGAAGTAGATCTCTCTCTCTCTCTCTCTCTCTCTCTCTCTCTCTCTCTCTCTCAAATACATCTGTAACCATGTTCATGACAAACTGCCCTTCCTAATTTTAAAACTGATGAAAGATAAAACAAATCTTTATTTTGGTCAAAGACCAGCATAAGACTACAGCCATGTCAGCAGTAAACAAAAATAAATATTGCTAAGATAATAATGAGGTCAAACATTGCTCTTCTAAGCTTGTTAAGTAAAATGATAGCGTTGCTCCTAAATTGTGATGAAATACAGTCTGTAAATCAAAATAAACATTATTAAATTTTATGTCTAAATCAAAATAGTAAGGAGGAGGAAGTGTTTTTTTAATTATATCCAAATAATACCAGGTAAAATGTGAATCACTTATTAAACTCATAAGTATGTACACATACACTTTTGGAGTCTAAAATTATTCTAAGATTGATAAGAATTAGATTGTGATTGGTAACGGTCATGTGGCCAGTTCATAAACTAGTCAAATGTTATCTCATATTGTACACGTTGTCACATAAAGTGTTATGACATTGTGTATAACAAGTTCAGCAGCAGAGAAATAGAACTGCTCAGATTGGCCAGGATGATACAATGAGAAGATGAAAGGAAGGATGATGCAGCTGTAAGCAGCGTCAAACACATGTGTCTTGGTACTCAGATACCAGTTCAGGTGTAGATTGTAGGCTTGTTTGCTACCATTCAGAATACCCTTTCTAGGGCTTTGGAACCCTACTGTGATTATGAACAAAGACTTTAGTTTGAAATGCCTAGTAGCATCATGGACTCTTTATCTATTACTAGTAACAGATAACAACTCCCCCCATTAATAATTTTAGGAACTCATAATATGAGAATACGACAATGGGATAGCACCCAATATCTGATATGGTTGACTTCACTCTGAGTCAATGTGCTGCTATAACACATTCATACTGTTCATATTCATACTCTTGGGTTGAGCTTGTTGCTGTACTGTTCATCTAGAAAAGGCCAGGAGCATAAGGGATCTCACTAATGAAAAGAGCAAAGATACATACCAGAAGACTACAAATTTGTAAAGCTAGAAGAAGAGACTTCTTTCTGAGAACAGGACACAATGTTTCATGATTTGTGCAGTGGACGTAGGAATAAGATATAGTCAGATTGCCCCTAGGCTACCTAGAACAAGTTGGACTATTTCTGGAATGTAAAAGCTGGAGGTTTTCAAGAGTAGATTGGACAACTCAAGGTCTCCTGCCTTGAGCAGCAGGTTGGTTTAGAAGACCTCCAAGGTCCCTTCCAGCCCTATGATTCTATGATCTGGCCTATGAGCAGCTAGTCACTGCACAACTCTAATCAGTTTGTGAAAGCATGCACAGGCACAATATAGGTAGGTTCAAATCTGTTAGGATGACTTTCAGACTGAATTATTGGCAGCAAACTTCATTGAATCACCTGATAGAAATCAAACAACTCTATTGAGCCACAGAAGTTGAAACTAAAGCTTCAAGACCATGTTTATACATTCTAATCCATTTCAAGAATGTAGTAAATATTTCCACAAGCAGAGAATTGAGTTTGCAGCAAGTTTTTAATTTAAATTTTGTAAAATAGCAGACTAAAAGTAAGGAAACTTTCAAATGACCACTGAAATTCTTTAGTATAAATTTTTCACATGCATATATGTATATGTGTTTCTATGCATAGGTACACATATGCATATATAATACATACATTTTATCCACTTTGTATTTGTAACTATGGGTAAAATCTGATGATATATATTTTTTGTATGAAAATCCCTTTTGGCTCTTTGTTTTTCCCATAAAACTTTTCTAGATATTCTCCCAAATTCTAGAGCAGATTTTGAACTGCAGAGTGGAAGACAAATTATTTCCTTTCAGCTCAGTATACCACCAAATTATACAGAAAGTCATTTCATTTAGAACTGAAATTCAGATTCTCTAACTTTATACTATTGTGGTCAATATAAAGTCTATTTATAGCAACCTTGACACATCTTTGGGTTTTATGATAAAGTGGTGCCACAATCAGTCCACCCATTTTTGGTAGCTTTTTTCCCCCCTGTGAAAAAGGTTTTCCTCCACTCTCAGGAGTTTTTTTTTTTAGAATTTCTTTACCATTTATTTTCACTGTGTTTCTGAGTCAAAGTACTATTGTTTTTTTCCTTGTTATAGTTCTCTTTAATGCTCTTCAGCTTTTCTGACTGCTTTTACTTCTTGAGAAAAAAAAAGATATCCTGAAAAGAATTTCTTGATCATATCTTTCCTTTGTATTTAATTGAGATGTAAGAAACCATAAAAGCTGAAGAATGCTGGAGAAGTGATAAAAATTAAATACTTAGACATCTCTCTTGGCTATCTTTTAAGTAACACAAGCATAAGAATGTCAGATCTTGTCTATCAAGATTTTGTCAAAAATCCTTTATTACAAATCATTTTTATCTAATTGAATTAGAGCAGGTTTTTTTAAATGAAAATAAATTTTCAGCACAGCAGTACTTCAAGTTACCTGCTAATTGCAGAGGCTAATTCTACTTACCCCCATCCTCTCTGTACCTAAAGAGGGATCAAAACATATAAAGGTAACTAATTAAATTTGAGAAACCCCAGAGTATTGAGAGAGTTAGTTATTATAATTTCTGTTTTATATCTTAGCAAATTAGTCTGAAGGATAATGATGATGGTTATTTGTTTCATTTAATATGAAAAAAGAACTGAATGAACTGGGGCCTTTTAGTTTAAGGAGGGTTCTGGAATGAATCCACTAAGTAATGAATGGGTATAACTATATCCAGTTTTCATTATCACATTCTTTTCTCCTTTTTTCAATCATGTGGGAGTGCAGGAAGGCTGTCTCTATGTTTTAGGTTCAACAACCAAACTGATTTTAAATGAAAGCTCTCCAAAACATCGTAAGTAAATCAAGAAAAAAAAGAGTCATCAACAACATATACTGTAGTGTAAGGACTGTGCCAACCACTATGTAGAGCAGACTTGCATATCACCCATATACACCCATATACACCAAATAGTAGTCAGAAGACATGATAAAAATTCTTTAATCTCAAACACAAACTCAACCATAGTTTCAACTATGAGCATCCAAAAGTGCTAGGGAATTCCTGGAAGCTTGCATTCAGACAAATCAGTCATCAATATATGCATAGGAATAAACCATATTAGCATACCATTCAAAAGAGATAATAAAAATGCTAAGAAGAAAATAAAAAAATCAGAGCAGTAGCCAAACTCAGATAAGCAGATATTAGCACCAGACAAACTATCAAACAGAAACCTATACTCTAGTCAAGGAATTACCAAGGAGAAACATGCCCTCCCCAACAACAACAACAACAAAAACCTGTCAGGGCAAGTTACTATATATACATAAACAGGGAGCAAATCCCACATTTTCTTGCATTGGTGATATTATCTATTTAGGTTATGAAATGCCTCAAGCAAACAACCAAATTCAGAAGCACAAAAGACTTCACAGGACAATCCTGAGCTACATATATTTCTATTGATTTTAAATTATTATTCTACCATGAGCCATTTTCATTTACTTATTTTTGCGATGTCTATTGTTTTTTAAAAATTGGAACAGTCCATAATGATAAAGCATTATATTCCAGTATTCTGAACTATTTGTAATGCTGCTGAAATGAGTTTTGCAGTGAAATTTAACAAGGAGAAAAGGGTTAGGGAAGAAGAATGCAGTTACTGAAATGTAGTAAGTTTAAACTACTGAATGATTAAATAAACTTGATTCATATAAATCAATCATAGAACAAATGAGGTGTTTAATTACAAAACTATACGGAGTAGCAGAATTAAAAAAATATTGTTGCATATCCTAAGTAATTCTCCTTAATCATTGTTGCATGAATAACTGAAAGTTCATTTATAAGGCACTCAGAACTTTTTAAAGCAGAATAGCATGTTTAAATGAGGCTAACCCAACCCCATCTCTATCCAGTAGATTTCCAGAACCCTATTTCTGGATATATATTTTTTTGAACCAGTGGTTAATGAAATAATTAGGCTTTGATAGGTTACTACCTGGATTATTGTAAGACAAAATAACAGGAAGGAAATAAAGAGCATGGCCAAACCTGAGAAAATGTTCATATTTGAGTAGAAAACAGCCTTTCTTTACTTGTTGAATGATTGTTTGCTACATTACTAATCACAAGCTTTATATATATAAAAAAGTTATGCCTGACTGATCTGGTCATTTGCAAAAATGACTAATGAAAAAAAGCCATGCCAGAGTGAACAGAAACGGCACAGTAGTGGCACATCAAAGGTATGAATGGGGGTGGCGTGGGGGTTGCTTAAGAAATGTGACTCAGTGATCAAAAACAAAAACACATTCTGATGAGTAAATGAAGATATTACAGTTCATTGTTATCAAAATAGGGCAATCCAGAGATCAGAAGAAAACAATTTGTTCCAACATCTGTCATCACTTCCCAACCCCACCAAGATTAAAACTGTAATGATGATTGGACCAACAGAAAACTGCTGGTCAGGATCCAACACACAATTAAATT
The DNA here is from genome assembly GCF_001527695.2 of Protobothrops mucrosquamatus. Classification (NCBI taxonomy): domain Eukaryota; kingdom Metazoa; phylum Chordata; class Lepidosauria; order Squamata; family Viperidae; genus Protobothrops; species Protobothrops mucrosquamatus. Next base: position 142,398 of record NW_015388408.1, read on the forward strand.
ATTATAAATTTCAATCAGCATTCTGCTATCCACAATAGTTAGTATGCTCCTATAGACAAAGATCCTAAACTGATTATAGCTAGCGAGCTCAAGAGGCTCCAGCCTATATCTCTAATCTTTTACCTTGTCTTCACCTCAGCTTTCCCAAATTACTCTTCTCTGGGATCTGTATGCCCTCTGAAAATCTAATTCCTTGTCAACTAAGCTCACTACTCACCACAATTGCTTACTCTCCAACCATATTCATATATCAGAATGACTATCAACTCTACAATGTAGGACATTTTTTCATGTCTTGTAGGCCATGGGCTATCTTTATCACTCAAGACCATTCTTATCCTCTTAACAGACTCTCTCTTCTGAAACATTACACCATTCTCTTATGCTGCATCCACATCTGAACACACTAATGTTAACAAAATGGAAACATTACAAGACAGTTTGGCATTGTGGCTTCCATGCAATTACACTGATTGCTTAGTAAATCTTCTGGTACAACGAATGCCAAAATAGTCTGGTAATTTGTATGGAATGGAGTAAGTTTTTTGTGGATTACATTTAAAATTTTTTATGAGGTTACAATAAATTTTCAAGATCTTTAAATCACTTCAATTAATTGTATCTCTTTCTGTATTAATTTTGCTTAAAAATCCAGTTCAAATGAAGATATAATTATTAGAATCCTTTCATAAAAATGATATTATTTCAGATATGCAATTTTGACCTAAAATTGTTCATTATAAACAGCATTTTTTATATCTTATATCTGTATGTCGCTAAAAATTATAATATGATTTATTTTATTATACTTTGAGCCTCAAGGAGAAACTGTTGATTTGAAAAACATTGATGAAACAATGACAGAGACATGTTTGCAAGCACTTAAATTTTAGATCCAATGGCTCATCTACTTCAATTAGTTCTTGAATGCTATGAAATAAAAACATTTTTTTTAGTTTAGCACTTAAACAGTAATTAACAGAAGCTTTTCATTTTAATGTGAAGAATATAAGTTCTACGCCTGAGTATTCTACATATGTATTTTTCTTTGTAAGTATGACAGTTACATCTAAAAAAATGTTATTTTCTACCAACACCAGGCCAGAGGGATGTCAAATACTATAAGGTATTAAATTAAGCAAGGACAGTTTCAGCAAAATTGATTTTTCGAGTCTTTGGAATCCTTGAAATCATTCAGAGTCCTTGTTGCTTGGAGGGTACCCCCATTAATCTTTATAGGACCCTGTTGACATTGTGGATGTAACTATCCTATTCTGTTTTCAGGTCAGATATGAATAGTCTACACATATAGAAGATTCCGTTTTATTCAGCAGAATCCATATTTAGCTTTTCGAACTGAACAAAAAATAATATCAAAAGAATTTGTAAAAAAAATTATAAAGTATAATAAGGGCTAGTTCCTGGTAAAAGTCAATGCTGGAGCCATATCTGGAAGAATAATTTGAAAATTAATAAGTATCAGATTCAGAACTGCAACAATAGATCTCAATAGATAACTAGCATGGGTTTTAAGCGAACAATGAAGAGACATGCAGTAAATTTGGATTAGAAATTTTGGTTGATAGGAAGGAAGGAAGGAAGAAAAAGGACCTACTCAAGTGTAGATGTGACTATCCATCTATAGGACATCATAAATAGATTCTTCCTAAAACAGTCTGAATGTAGAAAAAACAATTCAGCTAACTTTGACACTGATAAATTAGGAGCTCTAGGCTATGTAGGTTGGAGTGTGGAAAAATATTACTCATAGTAGTGCTGGTGTTCCACTAAAAAATGAGGAGAAGGAATTGAAAAGTGGTATGTACCACTTTTCTTTAGGTGCATGATACGTATAACTCTACATGAATTTATATTTTATATAATACATTTTATATAAAAATATTAATGCAGAATTAAGCAAGCATTTGGTTCATACTTGGGTCATACTATGTTTTGCCATGTCTTTGGTGAGATACCAGTATAGAGTAGAATAAGCTTTCTCATATTTAACCTATTCAACATTGAAAACAGATACTCCGTAACTTTAAGACAGGCATATCAACACATGATGTAAACAAAGATTCCCTGACCTAGATAGTTCCATTCTTGGCAGAATCCTCAACCATAAACTTTGATTTTCTCAGGACAGTAACACATTCCAAGATAAGACAAATGTGTCTCCTGGTCCTTAGTAAAATCATGTAGATGAAAATCATTGAAAAGCAGGTGTGCTTAATTATGGTTCAGAGCCTATATTAGGTAGTCCAGTGGTTCTCAACCTGTGGGTCGGGACCCCATTTGGGGTCGATCAACCATTTCACGGGGGTCGCCAAGCAAGGCTGTCCGCCATTTTTATGTCCGCCATTTTTTTGTCCGCCATTTTTTTCCCCTTTTCCGGCGGGTGCCTTACCTCCCTTGAGGTGGGCTGGTGGTCGGCCTGCTCCGTCTCTGCCACTTACCAGCTACGCCTCGGCCGGTGCAGGGGGCGGAACCACGCATGCGCGGCGCTCCCGGGCAGGGAAAGTCCTCGAATTACGACCGGTTGGGTAGTTCTCTACTTACGACCGGTTTAGTCCTCTACTTATGACCGGTTTAGTCCTCGACTTACGACCAGTTTAGTCCTCGACTTATGACCGGTTGGAGTCGCGGCATTAAAAAGGTTGAGACCCACTGAGGTAGTCAGAAATCTCCACAGGACATAATTTTGATGCAGCTCCTAACCAGGAGGGTGCTGCATGTTTTTAGCTTTAAAAGCTTCTGCTCACCTTCATCTCTTTGAGATTCCTTTCCTGGCAGAAGGGGTCTAAGATTTTTATATCTTTTGTTTTATTTTATTCTTGAATATTGTTTGTTTTCTTATATTCATGACTGTTCTTTGATTACTATTTCAAGTTATAATAAGATTTTATTATACTGCTTTGAAATAAAGCTTTAAATAAAAAAAGCCATAATAAAGATTTGATTTGATAAATACTCATATTTTGTGGTTCTGAATCCAAAAAAACTTGTGACCCATCCCAACTAGGCTGGTGCTAGACTAGAGCAACATGCACATAGGTTAAGTATATTTTAAGTGGCCAAAATTATAATTGTCATAACACAGAGGGTTGGCAGAGTATAAGGCAAGGATATAAATTACCAGGCAAACCAACAGCTGTCTAATGAAATAATTCCTACAAAACATATTCGGATATCATTGATGGGAATGGCAGGATAACATATCAGTCCTATAATGCAGATTTTTACCAGAGTCTCAGCTTGGCATACAGTATATTCCTCCTAGTTTTATTAGGGCTTTTTAATGCTACCCAAACATTCATTACCTGGATATCCTAACTTATGAAACTTATTATGAAAACAAGACAGAATTGTTCTAAGAGAGAAATATATCTTGGGTGGACATGATGTGTGATTTCCTAACAGAACTATTTTTTAGTGGAAAAGACTGTCAGGGATACAATAATAGTGGATTCTTACGGTGAGCAGGGAGATGGACTAGTTCAGAGGTGCTCAATCATTCTGGCACCAGGGACCAGTTTCATGGAAGACATTTTTTTTCATGGACTGGAGGAAGAATGGTTTTGCCTACAACCTACATCCTGTGCATGTGCAGATGCAGCTTTGCTCTGCTCACTCACCTGTCACGTGCTGCCCAATTCCTAACAGACCACAGACCGGGACCGGTCCGCGGCCCAGGGTTGGGAACCCCTGGGCTAGATGATCTCCAAGATCCATTCAAACCACTATACTGTGTAATTCTAGGAATAAATTCCAAAGACCCAAGTGCTTAGGGTAAAAATTAAAGCAGCAGTACAAAATAAAACATTACTCATAGACTTACCACTTAAAAACAATGACGCCTCAGGGCTATGATTAAATAATACTAATTTCTGAAAAATGTGCCTGATGCAGGTAAAGTAAAGTAAAAAGTTGTAGCATAAGTGCATAGAAATTATACCCTGGTTGATTTTTGGACAAAAGATAAAATAAAAGAATCCGAATATTTTCATATTTTCTAGTAGCTTTGCTGCTGTTCACGCTGTTTGAAAGCATTTCATCCTATTTTATGTGTTCATGTTGCAAACATTGTAACATTATGAAAAGGGCAGATTTTGATGTGCCTAGGTGTTCCACTTCATCTACAGAATTTCAATTTCCAAAAAGTCGCATTTGTACAAACATTCCTTACCGCATCTATCTAGAGGCCTATACAGATGTATTGGGATCAGAGGCATCTGCTATGTTAGTAGTCAGAAGAGTAAGAAAGCTAGTTAAATTGCGTGGTTGCACATTCCAGAGATCTTTGAGTCTCCTATTCACCCATTGTATCTAATTATTCTACCAATGGGCTAAAGAACATTGACAGCTGCACAAAACATCTTTGGCCACATTTTCTCAACTGGGTGCCAAATACTGACCCTGTTATGCATAATTAACAAGAACCCAGACAGACACATTCATGAATACTGACATTTAGACTGAAATAGGATTTACTTCAAGGCAAAACTCTTAAGAGCATTTTTTTGCCATTGCATACTGTACATACCCTCAATTGTTCCACGCTTTTCTTTAAAGAGTAATATATTTTTTGATAAAAGGGTTTTTTTCTCTTGCTTTTATTCTTTTCAAAAGTGATTTTCTATCCTGTAAAGACATTTTTGTACTTGAGTCACATGGCAAGGTTTAGATTCTAGTTTCATAGGTTTGATGACATAGACTAATTCATTACTTTTAAAAGGGATTGTGAATTAAAGCACTCTCATCTAAAAAAGATGAGACATTGAGATGCAGACAAAAGCCAAACAGAGATTCCGAATTTCTTTTTAATGGAATAGCTGCCTGAGAATAAATTTAACGCTGGAAGAAAGTGTGTGTAAATCTCACTCAGCTATTAATAAATAAGATAAATGTTTAATTGGGATAATAGATTGCATTTTTGTTTTTACTAAAACTGAGCCAGCAATGATATTTTAATTAATTGTGAATGATCATGTGATTCGTAATGTTTTATGATATTGGAAAAAATAGATACCCTGACGTACCTCGCAAAAGCTCAAGCTACTTGCATCACGAATGAGTGCCTGGGTTGGACTGGGAATCTGTCATATGCATTAGAACCAATGGAATTTATGAGCACCCTTTGCTCTGCTGCACATACACCCATTCTGAATAGTTGGGAGATATTCAAAAGCATTCTTGATCTGACATAGAAAAGAAATCCCAGAAAGCACTCTCAGATGTTTGAGGATACCTAAATGAACAAATGTAATGAATAAAGAGAGCCAGTTTGGTGTAATGGTTAATGCTTTAGGCTAGAAATGGGAGGCCAATTCTAGTTCTGCCTTGGACGCAAAGCCAGCTGGGTGACCTTGAGCTAGTCATTTTCTTGCAATCCTTGAAAGAAAGCAATGACAAACACTTCTGCCAAGAAAACTGCATGGACCCATCCAGGCAGTCTCCAAGAATTGGACACAACCGAATAAGGAAAAATAAAATAATTCTGTTGAGTTTGCCAGATATTTTGCTGTAGTGTTTGCCTATTGTTTAAACGGAACAAACATTGCAGTTCAGACTTTCAGGTGAACTGCTTTGTATATGAATGGCAGAATAGTGATACCAACAATCTACGCATGCACACAAATACAATTAAATTTATTGTAGCTGCAGTCCTAAGCAGGATTAAACTGCTTAGTTATTACTCAGTTCAGTGGATTCAGGAAGCCTGAATATATGTAGCATCACAATCTATCTTTTCAGCCTGGAAAATTTTGAAATTCAACTAGGTTGAATAAAAAAGTACCCACCCACCCCAGTTTCTTGGCACCATGACCTAAGAAAGTCTCCCCCCACTCCCCACACAAATAGGGTTTTTTAAAGTTCTTCAGCTTCAAAAGCAAAAGATATCAGCAATCCCCAACCTTTGGGGGATTTGAATACATTTTAAATTTTGAAAGCACATGTAGACAGTTTCATCAAATGTCTGCCATATCATGAATGACTAGTTATGAAAGACCAACCATACTGTAAAGTTACTTCCTCCACCCCATCCACTGACAATTCTCTCTGCCATCTCATCTTACATTTTTCATTTTCCTATGCAAATGGATATATTTCCAAAGCACTGCACTTCACTTTATTTTCATATTCAAAGAATGCTTGCAGGATGTCTATGAGAACAAAAGTGCATACTTGAGACTAGATTTTTTTTGGAATTAAAATAATCAAAAGTAGGTAAGTAAAAATCAGGTGGAACACTGAGTCTAGCAAGTGGTATGCCCCCTCCCCCCACCATCAGATCCCAAATATCTTTATCTCTAAGCATAAGCTATGAACTGAATAAGATTGTGAAGGAAATGCATTCTGCAACATTCACTTTTGTTGTAAATACCTTGCTATCTTCGGCTAGTTACTAGAATACTAGAATAAACAAATTTCTTTCTGCTAGATTAATCTCCTATATGGTTTCCATCAGTCTCATAATTGACTGTCTTTCTTGTCTGTTATTAAGAAAGAACAGCCACAGACTTGCCCAATGTTCTTCCAGTCAATAGGTTACTGTATATTTATAAGTAAATATAGATTTCATCTGGCGTATACAGTAACTTAGAGCTGATTCTTACCTGTTCAGCAAGGGATGATGCAATTAAATAGGTTGATAGGGGCCAGAGGAAATTCTGGATAATTTTGGATGTGTCAGATAAGAGCCTTGGTAAGAAACATAATTATGATTACAAATCATCAATATTTGGCATTTGCTCCTATTAATTCTTCTCTGATATCCAGGCAACTTTATCAAAAGGTCCCTGACCACCCAACCCAATACAGCACAGCCAAAACAAACCCTAAAAAGAATTACATGGCCGTACATCAAGAATATCTCAGAAACCAACAGACTCCTACAACCTCATGGAATCAGCATAGCACACAAAGCAACTAAAGCCCTTCAAAACATCCTAAGTAAACCCCATAAGAAAAAACAGGAGTCATCTACAACATACAGTGTAACAATTGCAACAATCTGTTGGATCGCGCAGGCAGTAAGACACGAGTCGAGTGACAGTCAGCTCTTGGTTTATTGGCAAGGCATAAGGTAAATCCGGACTGGCTCTCTGGGCCAGGGGAGCCCTCTTTTATGGGATTCCCCTGGCTTGTAATCACACAATTCCATTGGCTGGCAAGACCCTGTTGCTAGTTAGCCAACCAGCAACGGGCATGA
>NW_015388408.1:153053-166465 GCF_001527695.2 Protobothrops mucrosquamatus
CCTGTTGCTAGTTAGCCAACCAGCAACGGGCATGAAACTGTATGCAGATGGAGAAGGGCAATCACCCTTAATGGGCGATCAATGGTGAAGGGCAATCACCCTTAATGGGCGATCAATGGTGAAGGGCAATCACCCTTAATGGGTGATCAGGATATGCATAGGGGATTAAGGGGGGGGAATACAAAGAACACAACACAATCACTATGTAGGACAAATAGTGAGAAGAGTGACAGAATGCATCCATGAACACCAACTAGCAGTCAGAAGACATGATGAAAATTCTTTAATTTCATAACATATAGACATATAGACAATTTAATCATAGTTTCAATTTGGAAAATGTGACAATTCTAGACCAGACCAAGTCCAAAAATGCCAGAGAATTCCTAGAAGCCTGGCATTCAAATGAATTAGCCATCAATAGACACATAGACATTAACAACATCTATAGACTATGCTAAAGAGACAATGAACCAGCCCAAAAGGGAACAAAAAGAGCCAAGTACTTCTCTACCAGCAGTCAGTACCCAGATCAGCATAGATGAACTCCAAGGTTAACATCTGTCCAACAATCAAGTAAACAATACCCCAATCAAAAAACTGTCAAAGATCAACAGCAAACAGCCCAACTAAAGAATCTCTAAGACCACCCCCACCAACACTAACAGGTCAAGCCACCAAAATATAAACTGATAGCACTCCTTACTACTGTGTTTTCCCGAAAATAAGACTTGGTCTTATTTATTTATTTATTTTGCCTTTAAAAGAGGCAGTAGATCTTATTTTCAAGGGATGTCTTATTTTTTGTTTCCCTGCCTCACCTCGTGGTGGTGGCACCAACAGACCCATCCAGCCCACTTCTGTGGCCACTTGCAGCAGGAAGCTGCATGGCCCTCTATGCCGCCACAAGGCGAGGCAGGTTGGAGAAGGGGTGGAGCTGCCCCAAGCACCCCATAGGTTCCCAAACACTTTTCACCCAGAGGGCTTTGTCTGCCTGTGAATGGGGTGCTTAGAAACTGACTGATTTGCTTCATCTCCAAGCACTCCTGTGTTGTGCCAAGGGACTGTCGGCTGTGACTGCTACCAGACACCGTCAGCCCTTGCATGCTTGCCACTGCTTGTGTTGGCCACGCTCACCCCCCCTGATTTATTTTTGGGGTAGGGCAGTGGTGGGATTCAAATATGTGAATCTCTGTGTGGATGCCGCTTCTGGAAGTCCATTCTGGGTCTGGGCAACAAAAAATTAGTTACTGGTTCTGCCAAACTGGTGCGAACTGGCTGAATCCCACCAATGGGGTAGGGCCTATATTAGGCCCACCCCCAAAAAATCAGGCTAGAACTTATTTTCGGGGTGGGTCTTATTTTCAGGGAAACATGGTAGCACCAATGATGTTGAGTAATGAAATGTCTGCAAGAAAACAAGCAAGCTCAGAGAGCACCAAGGATCCCTGTTTCTTCTCTTTCGGGTGGGATTTCTGTCTCAGTAAATTGGGATCTAGTTGGATTAGTTACATCTCCTTATTTTATTTTTGATCTTAATTTAGAATAGAATATTTTCTGACAATGATGTTTTTCTTTTGGCTTGAATGCATATGCATGGATATAATTGCACGTGCGCACGCACATACTGTATATATATATATATACACACACACACCTTGAATGAACTGTCAGTTCCAAATTCAAATGTCTGAATTCTTACCCACAGATAAGAAAGTATAATATTGTACTTTCAAAATGTGAGCCAAAAACATTTAAAATCAGATTCAATGAGACTACCTTCAAAAGTAACAGGGAAATTCATTTATTTAAATCACATCTTTTCAGTTCAGAAAGTTAAAAAAAAAAGTTCATGGTGCTAAAGAGAATAGAGTGTATGTGTGGGGCTGTATGGGGAGGGAGAAAGATTGTGCCACTCTTTCTAAACAGATCATTTCCTTTCTTCTAAGAAATGTTGTAACTCTTATATTTACTTTCCTGGCATAGTATATGATTGATGTATAAAGAAAGAGACAGATACATAGGTAGAATATTAGAATGCTTCTCATGTATCATTTCAGAATAGAATATGAATGATCAAAAAATGAATAGCAGCAATAACATTAACAGTAAATTAAAAGCAGTTAATATAAAGCATAGTATTACAAGCCAAGGGAGAAAGGTAGCAAATTTGAATAAAAGACCCACCTGCTAATGCAAAAGACGGAAACAGGGGAGACAACTAACAAACCGCCACCCTCTCCCCCATTTAGATATTTTCCCAGTGACTGAAATGTATAGGAGCACATTGTCCACAAGGGTACAGGAAAAGCAGTCATGGCCCCAATATTTATTCATACCCTGTTACTTGCACTCAGAGAAAACACCTGAAGAGAAAAAGTGCACATTGTTTTTCGGTTGTTATGTGTGGCTATTTGAAGTCATAAATGTTGCTTGGAAAAGCAGTTGACTAGTAATTTATGTAGCACATGATTACCTAGTCATTATTTATTTCCTCTACAGTACATATTGTGTCTCATTATCTCACCACTCCTTACTGCAAAAGGAAACTATTATTATGGAGCAGATGCATAGTGGGCTGATTCATCTGAAACTGTTGTGTTGGACTCCCAGAAAACCTATAACTTGGCCACTGAATTTTAATTTTCTCTAAGGGTAATATAGATGGTATTTGTCCTGTCCCTGACAAATGTTTATCTTGTTCCCACTCAGAATATGGAAACCAGCCCTTCCACAAAAACGGGGATTGGATGTCCCATTAAACAGGGCACGAATAAGAAATGTGAAACTTAATACGCAAAGGCCAAATGCAACTTTGTTTTTGATACCTGCTGCCCAAGTTTAGAGAAAGCTTACTGTCTGATAAGTGATACCACGCTCAGAATCCTGACTAAACAGTTTCATTTCTTGTTATCCCAAAGTCTCTCCCACAAAATCCTATTTATACAATAGTACAGCTGGTGAAAACTAGTTAGCACTTTTAGATTCAACTGCAAAATCATTAGAAAGTGAGTTCAGCCTTTAGATAATTCAATGATTTGCTGGCTAGATTTATGACATCAGCAACAGAATATTTTGCTTGCTTGGGCAAACACAGTCAGTCTCCCCAAAGAGAATGGCTTTCACATATCTTCTTTTCCTATGAAATTATGAGGAAGTGCTCCAAAGGGGTAAGGAGAACCAAAGAGAAGTAGGAAATAAATCAAGAAAGTCCTTAAAAAAATCTAAACAGAAGGCTGTCTTGAAATATCCTCTCTGTAATGAAGTATGAATCTTATGCAAACAATGCAATTAGACTATATTGACTTTATTTGAAATTCTGTTTGAAATTTGCCTTCATTTGCTTTTCTTGCTTCCTCCTTTCCTTAGTTAACTTCTTTTTATATCTAGTAATTTGCCTTCATTATTTTTTTTAAAAAAAATGATTTTCCTATTCTACACTCCTTATGCTTCAAGATTCATTGGTTTCTTCTATTTCTGGCTATGCCAGGAAGATACAAATCACTTACCTGTCTGTTTTTCTTAGAGCTGGACTGAAGAGAAAAATCCAAAATTGCACAAATGCTCCAGACAACTGCTTCTTGTGAAGCAACCACAAGACAGCAGGCTCTGACAGATTTAGAGCTCACAGAGATGAAGGAATAGCCATTGTTTTGTTCACACCATAGCCAATGCCTTCAAAAGGACACTGAGTTCACATACTTTTCTAATAACATTTGGAGCTTGCTTTTTAACTGCTTTTCAGCAAATAGGACTGACAGCTTTTACTGCACCAGATGAACCTCCTTCCATTCTTAGTGAAGAAAGCTTTAAATGCAAGTATAAAGAGTTAAAATTATTTTGGAACAAGCAGCAAAAAGATGATAAGAATTTTGATCTGGGGAAGTTACAAATGAACTAGGGGTCCCAATGGATTTGAAAAATTCTCCCCAAGGGAAATGCTTTTGTTTCAGATTTTGACTGATAGGTTAAAGCTTTGAAGGTTAGACACTAGAGGGAAGCAGAAGGAGCTAAAGATTATAATTAAAGGAGAACACTTAAATTTGACTTACTAATATAGAACGGAGCAACATTTTTTTAACATTGGTCATATTGAAGGGTTGTTTTGAATGATGGGCCCAGAGATTAATGTTAAAGAGTGTCTGGATCTATAGTTAGACTATGCTTAAAAGATGTTTTGGAAGGGGAATAAGTTTTACCTGACAAGATTGAGACTGATCCGAAAGTGGATTTAAAAATGACAGGCTATAAGAATTATATAGAAAAAAGATGCTATAGTGAACATACAAATAAAACTAGCTGATGTGTTAATAATTAAAAGGGATATACAAATAACAAATCAAAGAGTGACCTGTATAGCTTTCCTATATTGGAAATTATAAAAGAGACTTATTAAAGCTTTGAAGAATGTTGTGAAAATGAACAAAGAAAGAAATGAAAAGAAATCAAATTCTAGGATATTATTTGAAAGTACTGAAGACTGTACTGTACTGCTGTATTTTAAGAGAAGATATAAGTTACTATTTTTTTTTACACTTGTGATGACGTGAGAAGTCATTTCTTTATATATATCTTTTCTTTTTCTCTCTTATATTCTTATTTTTTTTTTCTGCTTTCTATTTTTTATTTTTATACTTTTGTTTTTTTAAGTTTGTATTAGTTTTTATCTTTTAATTGTAATATTATATATATATATATATATATATATATATATATAAGAAAAAGAAGAAAATGACTGCCAGTGAAACTTTAAATTATTTTCCCTCCCAGTAGCAACATAATATTTTATTGTCTCACAAGAATGCTTTGCCAACCTGCTTTAGGTCTCTATTGTGGGGGTGGGTGGGTCATTTGATCTTCCAAACAGTTTAAAGACAAAAGCACTTGTTTCAAAATGTTTAAGTTGTCATTTGAGAAACTTCCTCCATAACTTAGATTGTGCCATGTTAATAATAGCTTTTCTGGTTTCATTTAATATTTGTCCCATAATTTAATATGCTTGTTTATAATTCAAAGAGGAAAAATAATTTTATGTCAACATGTTGGTTTCTAAATATTCAGATGCTTACAGATTTTACATTGTGTACTAAATGGCACATTTTATAAAAATACCACATATGTTTTAAAACTTTATCATTCAAAACCTGGATTTGAGCACTTGTGAGAATTTATTATAAGGAAATAATAGAAACATGTCTTTGAATTAATATATTTGGAAATGTTTCTGCCTCGGGTTGCTTGTATGATAAAAAAAACTAATGGGCATGAGAGTTACAGAATTGTAATTTCATTCTGAGTATTTTTAAGATAATAAAAATTATGGCAATCATATAGCAATTTTTATTAAGTTACTTAATAAATGTCTACAGACAAATGTATTAGCTGACTAAATATATTTGCTTTGCTGCAGGAATTAATGGCTATGTCATTTTGTAAAGGATTATAATTTCTATGCATTTTTTTAATAAACAAATTATATACAGATGCTTGTTTTCCTTGTTTTAGCAGTTGGTTTGAGAAACTGCCTGAAAAAGGAGCTACCAGAATTGCAGGTAGGTGTTGTAGATTTCTATCAGCAAATGCAAAGTAATCCTTGTTTTCTTCATACCCTCTTATTCAGTATTTTATGAAACTACTCAAAGATGGTACATTAGAATGTAAGGCAACCTGTGGAAGCAAATTTTGATTTTAAAGTGTAATATTTCACAGAATTTAAGGTTATAATGATAAACCATTGTTACTGTAGGAAAGAGACTGGCCGAGTGAGGAGGACTCAAATGAGGAATTAGTCTAGAATCCCTAGGTGGGCACAATAGGGTGAAGACCAACCTCCTCCCCTTGAATGCCATTGAACCTCATATAGTCTCCAGGTACAAACTGTCAGTCTGAGAAGATTCCTGTGTATAAGCTTGAACAATTGAACTCTTGACATGTGGGTCTGGTTGTTTATGCCTGGCAGTTACTTTTTCTGAAAAAATATTTCCTGAATCTAATGTAAACATATTGAACTGTTTTTATTGTTTTTAAGTACACAAAAACAGATCAACAAGTGCTGTTCTTGCACAGTTAATTGATTCACATCGGGCAGCTCAAATAAACATCTTCACTTTATGTTCTATGCATCAGACAACTCTTGAATTTCAAGAATATTTTGAGAATGTATTTAGATGTTGCATTTTTAGCTCTTTGTTCCTTGGCAGGTTAGCATATCTGATTGTTGCCAGTAATTTTAGTATAGACAGATACAATGGTTCCATAGTTCGTGAATTTTTTTTCTCATGCCAGAAGGCATCAGACATGCTTCTGAGATTCTGCAAAGGATCTTTGTTTTAATGTGAAAAGTATTGTGTACTGAGAAGAAATCCCAAATTATGGATTATCTTCTTGCTGCATGGCCCCTCTGTCCAAGCATATATGCATACATACAAGATAGTGCTTTATACACTATCTTCAATAAACAGGGAATAGTTATATGGGACAAATCATTACTGATGTACATTATAGACAACAGGGTCACTTTAATAATCTAACTTTCCAAGATATAATTCTTTAATTTACACTTCAAGCCTTTGGTACTTCTGGAATGAAAAGGATTCTGAAACACAAGGTACAAGCTCCTCTGAGGTCCTCTGTAAAATTTTAATTAAGGCAAAGTTTTTGGATCATAACCAGTATATTATCTTGTATTATTGGGTTTGGAGACCTGGAAAGACCCATGAAATCTTCTTTGTCAGGTCCAGCTGTGGCTGCTTCCTTTCCTCCAAAAACTGCTCTGACAGTCATGGTGTTCTAACTTCCACTAATGTAAACATCCACAGATATAATTGTAAAACTGTCCAAGTAGTAGAACATTAGTGACATCTCATTAATTTTTCATCCATGTTTTATTCCTATATAAAAACCCAAGAATTATTTGTGCATATCTAAGATGTAGCATCTCAGTCTGATCAAGTCCCACAACTTGGGGCCTAATCTGAGGGCATTTTGTTAAATAACACTAAGGATTCCTTGTGAATAACTTGTGTGAGTGTGCTGCCCTTATAAAGACTGCTAGTGCCTGACAGAGAGCTATTTTTAAGCTGAATGTGCTGTTGAATCATTGTAGTTTTCCCATTCGATTTACAGATATGGGAAATGCAAAATTGACTGAGGCACTGCTGGTTAAAATAGCCTAAGCTATTCCATTGCAATGGTTTTCCCTTCATTGTACTGGAGGAAAGAAAGTCAATCAAGCAAGTTGTTCCCTCTAAAATGGAGCTCTAATGGAAGCTATTTTGGCAATTTGCCCACACCAGTCTTGTATAAAATCGAGCAGATTGCAGGAACATTCATCTTTAATGTAAGGTGCTACCTGTGGTGAGTACAGAGACCAGCATGTGGTGTTCTTCTTTATCCATGAGCCAGATCAGCACAGAGGTGGCAGACATGCTGGGAAAAGCAGCTGTCCAGCAGTGATTAGAGGATGGAAAACACAATAGCATGATTTTGAGGAGTCACAATATTCTAAGGTTTTAGTAAAATGTGTGTGTGTGTGTATGTGTGATTGTACAAATAGAGTTATAATGTATTTCCAAGTTAACGACCATATCTTTTGGTTGTTAGGACAATAGTTACCTTATCATAAAGAGTATAATGGAAATTGTGCTATATAGACATGAATAAAAAATGAAAGCAAAAAAATGATCCTTAGCCTGCAAATTCTTCACCATGTGTACCGTAGTCTACCTGACACCACAAATCCTATCAAAGCTAGGTTAGAAACCACACTTTGCTGTATGAGATGTTTGTCATATAATTTAAAGAAGGAAAAACTTTCCAGACAGCTGAATGAAACTCACACTAGAAGAATGAAAATCAAGAATAATTCCTAGGATGGAAGGAAAACAATGAAGGAAGCTAAGGTAAGAATCTAAACAAGAAAGTGGACCAAGGAAGAAGAATTTGGAGACAGTGTAAGTGGACAATAAATTTTGAAGAAAGTATTATAATTTCTAAGTAAATAAATGATTAAGTAAATTAGAAATAACTAATTAATGTTAATAACTGATCTTAAATGAACATCTTGATAGCAAATTATTCTGAAATCAGAGCTTTTCTGCTATATTAAAAATGCGCCATTTACAAAAAAGTACATGCAGATTAGTGATTAAATATACTGATACTGGGAATTCCATTTGGATTTTATGAAATGTACTTTTGAACCCATAGAATTAGAAAATAGAATAAAATGTATTGGTGCAATTAGTAAATTCTAAAACTAGTTTTGACAATCTATTCTGATTCAACAATGGATATTTAATATATTAAAAAGCTCATCTTCTTGACATCCTTTAAGAATTGTTGGCAATGCAATTGTTTCTGCAGCACAAAAATATTTCATCATAAAGAAAGAGTTGTTACTTGTCTATGGAAAATGTAAATACAGATTTACAAAGAAAGGAGTAGCATTTTTAATAACAGCTGGAATGAAGACTGTTTCTACCTAAGTAAATAAATACTGTAGGTTTCAGGATGTCATTGTATTGTTGTTCTAAATGAACCAGCTATGTGAAAGCCCATCCTTAAGAAAAAGCAGACCAAATTCTTCGAGATATTAGATTTTGTATTTACTTGAATAAATGCTTCATCTCTGGCAGATTTTTCTCTCAAAATAAAAATGATAAAAAAATAAAAATGGCAGAAATAAAATGATCAGAGATGTAGTAGAACAATTACACAACAGTATGAGGTCACAGTTCTGATATTGATATGAATATTGTTGTGCTTCAGAAAGAGAATCTGAAAAAGAGAAGTAGATTTCAGACAGATTTTAAATGCAACTAGGCACCAATCTCTGTGGTGATGTTAGGGGATGCTATCTGTTACATTTTAATTGATAACATTTTTGCTTCTGTTTGGTAGTAAGGGCAAGATACCTTTTATGTGACTACCAGCCATATTTTAGAAAACAATAACAGCAGTTACTTGCTATCACAACCTGTTTTAGAGGCAGCAACAAGATCAATGCTCAAAGGTTGGCGACCATAAGTTTTCTCCTAGAATAGAGACACATAACTATGGGTGCAAATTCCGTGTAGTACCGGCTCTCCCACCATCATATATTTCTGTCAGCCTCCGAACTGCTATCATATTATTAAAACTTGTTGACAAGTCAGTCCTATTTGATTCTGGAAGGAAGCTACATTAAGCTCTTACATATGGTGTTTCTGTACCTAAATCAGCAGGAACCATATGATTGAACCTATAATCTTGATGGTAAAAAATAATGGGGGATGAAACACAAGCTATGTATATGAAAAGAATACCAGCTTCTTCCCTAAAACATCCTACATGAAAACATAACATTTACTGGAATGATGTTCTGTGATGAGACTTGTCACTTGATTAAAAAGCTTTTGTTGCTTTCTTTATTGGAGCTAAATGAGGTACTTGACAAAATTAATTTTGCTCTTATTTGAGAATAAATGGGTAAAATGTCTCTCCAATGATTTAATCTGTTTCGCACTCTGTCCTACTGGGTTAGCAATAAGGGAAATTGAGTTCTGTACATTTCTTTCTTACTTGTATAATAGGTTTGAAACCTGTTCTTCTAATGGTACTCTCTGTGAATATGCTTTGTGATCATGTCTCTCTCTTTACATAGTAGAAGTCTCCTGTTATTTCTATATCACTTACAAACACTAGAGCATCTAAGGAAAAAAAATAAAAATAAAATAAACCAAAGAAGCACTATGTCAACGCTGCTAACATTGGATGTTCTTGCTTTGACAACAGATGGAAATGCAGCCATTTTTTCTATTGCTTTTAGAATTAGTTGCTGCTGGGAGTGGGATTAGGGATGAGAGTCCAGCTAGTCATAACAATAATAACTTAATCATGGGAACCCAAGGACATTGGGCCCAGAGCTGATAGTGTTTTGGCAGTCTGGAGAGCTGGGGAGAAAGCCCACGCTTCAAGCTAATTGGGGAATGTGATTTATGACTATTTATTGGAGGAGGGAATTGCACCTTGTTACTTTGTATCCACTGGAGAGGAATTTAGTTTCTCGTTTAAACTATGTAATGCCAATACTGTGTTTCTCGAATAAAAGATTCTTTAAGGTAAATAATGCCCCGAAGTTCTTTTGAAGAGTTTCATCTATCGGAACCATGACACACTATTTCCCAGAACTGTTTTGAAAATCAGTGTTTGGCTTCCAAAGAAAGAAATTGTAATCGTAAAGCATGCACACCCTCTATAACTATCCTGACTTCAGAACAGTTAGAAGATAATGAATAAAAATGTTTGTAAGGTAGCATTCATGAACATAAACAGTAATATGATTGCTAAAAGTATCTCATTGTATATCATGTTCAAAATATGCTATAAAAATATATGTGTTGCTTTTTTGCACAAGCAAGCCATCAGTGTCTAGCTAAGTTTTAACTATTCAGACAAGGTATACACTGGAAAAAGAGACATGATTTGTCATGTTCATTCACAGATAGACCTGTTTCTGTACAGAGATGAAAAGAGGCCATTTCTCTAGTAACCATGAACAGTGGTGCCTGAACTGTGTTGTATTTGAGGAGAAAAATATCAAATCATAATCATCATACTTACTGAAAATATTCCAGAAGGATATATTTTCAGCTGTCTTTCTTTTCCAAATGCTAACTTTTCATTGTCTCATATTTATTTTACAAAATAAGGTTGGTAACCCAGGCTACAAATCAGTGCAGGTGTGAATACATATCTGAGTTTATCCAAAGGACTTGAAAACTACTCTTAAAAATAACAAAAAATTACAGGTAGTGATAAGGAATTCTTTCAACACTATTGGAATCCAACTTGACATTCAAATCAGGATGGTGGTACAGCAAGAACTGTCCTCTAATAGTTGCTAGGTTCAGGAGAAACAGACCTTCAACTGCCTTCAACTGCCTTCAAGACTAATAGTTGCTAGGTTCAGGAGAAACAGACCTTCAACTGCCACTATTATTTTCTCCATGTCTGTCACCTGAAGCAATTGCTACACTTTGCTTAATAACAGATCCAGCTCTGTCTAAGATTTGGATATTACTTTTTATTAAGAATCAATAAAAAGTGGAAGTAGTACAGGCTTTTTTGCTGTTTGTTTCTGATGCTATAGAACTGCAAATTAATTATGAACTCATAAATTTGCTTTGTCTATCAGAACCCCCATTTCTTCCATAAAAAGAGCCAACTTCAACAGCCACCCTACCCTTAAAATAATAATTATTGTAGTTACTATTAAAAAGCTGGGAAGCAGGAATCTTTCCTGATCAACTGCTTATCCCACAGAAAGCTATTGCCAGATCCAATTGATTTTCTATATTAAGTTCTTAACCAAACTAGTGTTTACATACTTTCTGCAAGTCAGTAACAAAACTTTTGGATTCCTTGCAGCTATTTCATTGTTTAGTTTTTTTTCCCCTTGGTTGGATGATGTAGAAAGTCTTGGCTGTCTTGAAGCCTTTGCTATTCTGAGGTCAGGTTATACTTTCAGAATCCCTTCATTGCCTGTGATCTTTTCTTTATTCAAGAATGCTGGTTGTTGCAGACTTAACTACAGTTTTGTTCTTTTTTTACTCCCAAGTCTTATGCTAATTTCTGGACACTGGAAAAGTTAGAGTGGTGCCAATTATGATGAGAATATGTAAGAACTGATTCATATATTGTGAATCAAGGGAGCATTTTATATTCATTTTCTTTGGGAAAAAAGAGCAGAAATCAAGAGAAATCTGACATTTCAGTTTTTGTCAGAGACAAAAGCGTACTTGTTACTGTATCCACCTTTCATGTGAATTATAAAAATAATGCTCTAACCCACAGTGTTTTGCCCGCTGTGATAGAAGGAGGGCTATTTTCCAAAGCAGTGTGAAGATTTTTTGTTTTGTTTTTTAAACAAAACCCCAGATAGTTTCATGATTCATGATAGTTTAATCTCTTTCTGGAACTCTTTAATGAATTAAAAAAATCTACATTTAAAATGCATTGACGTTTTTGGAGCTATAAAAAAGATTATTTCCTATTCATATAGGGCAATGCCATGTTTCTGGGTAGCTCAGACAAGGCATTTTTGCACCAAACAGAAGCCCTCAAGAAATAAGAGAAAACATCAAACATCTTTTGAAGAAGCAGGATAGAAAGTACATTGGTACTTTTGAACTTGAACTTCGCTTCTGGTGAAGACTCTTGAAAGTATCAACTACAGCCAAACAAATAGCTAATTCAGTGATCATTCCATTGTTCTCATTTGAGACATAAATAACTAGGCTTAAATTATCATGCTTTGAAATGGCAACTCTCTCTCAACCTCAGGAAGCAAGCAGTTGCAAACCACTCCTGATATCTTGTCAAGAAATATTTGTCCAAGCAATTCAAGACTGACTTCAAAGAACCAATAAGGATTAGCTTCTGCAAGTAGATCACACAGACTGACTACAAACAATAGCACAACAGAATAGCAACAATTTTGCCTGCATGCATGAACCGGTGAGACCATAAAATAGAAAAAAGTAATAGAAAATGAAAATGCTAAAATGCTCTGTGACTTTAGAATTCAAACTGACAGGCACCTGACATATAATACCAGACTTAACAATTGTCAATAAGAAAGACAAAAAAGTCTGGATAATGGACATGGCAGTACCTAGAGACAGCAAAATAGGAGAGAAAGAACTGGACAAGGTAACAAAATACAAAGACCTACAAATAGAAATACAATAACTGTGGCAAAAGAAAACAAAGGTAATACCAATAGTAAGTGCACGTGAAACAGCTTACACCAGGGGTCTTCAAACTTGACCCTTTTATTACTTGTGGACTTCAACTCCCAGAATTCCTCAGCCAGGCACCCTGTGTGAGGAATTCTGGGAGTTGAAGTCTACAAGTCATAAAAGGGCAAAGTTTGAAGACCCTTGGCTTACATCCTGCGATGATAGCATCAATATCTGTCTATCCCAGGTCCTTGGGAATGACTCAGTAGTAGATACAAATGCCAAGCCAGTGTGAACATCAAGTTGATTGTGTGACAAAAAATAATAATAATCAGAAAGCTGACAATCTGGCCTCGATGAGTTGTATGATAAAATATGAAATCAGGACCTTATATAATGTTGTCCAAAAAAAAAAGTCAGTACCCCATTACCACAGATAACTAATTCAATTTTTTCTCTCATGTATTTAATATTGCTTTGGTTAGGTGAATTTACTATCTGGACCCTCTCCAGTCGGGCTTCAGGCCGGGGTACAGCACGGAAACGGCATTGGTCACGTTGGTAAATGATCTCTGGAGGGCCCGGGACAGGGGTTGTTCCTCTGTCCTTGTTCTTTTGGACCTCTCAGCGGCTTTTGATACTGTGGACCACAGTATCATGCTGCGGCGGTTGGGTGGGTTGGGAGTGGGA